>NW_028135110.1:0-126000 GCF_964662115.1 Mustela nivalis
CATGGGGCAGGGAGGGGCAGCAGGCGGCAGGAATGAGAACGGGACACCGCGGCTCTGGGGCTAAGCTGGAGCGTGGGAGCGCAGGGGCAGCGAGTATGGTGGGTCCTGCAGTCCCGAAAGGGCTGAAGCACAGCACCCTGGCGCTGTGCGCCCCTCTTTCCCGCCTGGGCAATTAGCAAAGCCCCTTCTCCAGGCCGCCCCCGCCCCGCCCCCACCCCCCTCCCTCCTGAGTCCTCTGAGAGCTCACTTCCAGCTTTGGAAATTAGCAAAGACCCTTCTCTGCGCCGGCCCTGCCCCCTCACTCCAGGGGCCTGAGCCCTGGCTGGGGTGCAGGGCTATGCCCTAGCATGCTGCCCCATTGCCAGCGCCTGCGCTGGGCAGACTCCTAGCCTGGCTCCCTGAGCGGGTGTCCAAGGGCAGCCTGGCTGCGAAAAGATCATCAGTCCTAAACGCCAGCTGCACTCTTGGGTCAGTTTGCTGGCTTCCAGATTGCGCCCAAAGCCAGGAACCAGCTTCCCCAGCACAGGCCTGGGCTGAGATGCCTGCCTGGGATCTGTGTGAGCAGTCTCCTGGACTCCAGGCAGGGATGGCACTTCGACCTGGATGTTTGGGTTTTTGGTTTGTTTTTTTGGTCATTGGTTATTACATGACCTCCAGGGTAGGTGCTCCACAAAGGGAGTGAAAACAGGATGCCTGATATATATGCATATGGCCATTCCAGAAAAATAGCTTGGGGTTCTCTCGGAAACGCGGCATTGGTCCTTGCACTATGGTTTAATAGAAAAGGGATTATGCACCAAGTTACTTAAATGAGCATAGGTTGAAATCGTTTACTGAGAGTAAATATTTTAAATAGTTATATTTTAACTAAATCTATCATCAATCATAAATCTATTACATGAAGGTTACAGGCAATTTAAAAGCAAGAGCACTCTCTTCAGGGTTTTAAATAATCCCTGTCTGTCTTGGCACATGAGAATGCAAAGATAGGAACTGGTTTGTAAAAGATCATATAATAGCTTTTACTAATTCTATTTATTTGACAGACAGAGATCACAAGTAGGCAGAGAGGCAGGCAGAGAGAAAGATGGGGAAGCAGGCTCCCCGCCAAGCAGAGAGCCTGATGAAGGGCTCGATCTCAGGACCCTGAGATCATGACCTGATCCCAAGGCAGAGGCTTAACAAACTGAGCCACCCAGGCGCCCCCAGATGAAATACATTTCTGACTTAGAAACTTCAGATAGAATTATTTTGTCCATGATGACAAGTGAAGAAAATGTGTCATCCCTAAACCTAACCTTAAACCCTACCAATGCTGAAACCTAAGCTGACCTTAAAGCCCAAACTAGAACTTTGAATTCCAAACCTGGAATGGAACCCAAAGCCTGTACCTGAGCCCTGGATCCAAGCCCTGAACCACGAACCCAAACCCTAAACCAGACCTCCAAGTCATGAAACCTGAACCCAAATCTCAGCATGAAGTCAAACCCCAAATTTGACCTTGAACTTTATCCCATAAGCCCTGAGTCTTAAAGCCTAAATCATAAATTTAAATCCCTAAACTACAACTCTGTTCCCTTGTCCTTCACTCTAAATCCTCACCGTAACACTAAACCCAAAGCCTGATCTAGAACTCTGACTAAAACCTGAACCTGAACCCAAATTCAAACGCTTCACCACACTTTGCTTATGCACTTGCCATTGATGGATATTTGCAGTTTCTACCTTTTGATTCTTGTGAACATTGTTTCGGTTGGGGGCTAGGGTTAGGGTCTTGGATTAGGGTAGGGTCCAGTCTTGAGACCAAGTTGAGGTCAGAGTGTGGGTCTGCATCAGGGCCATGTTCAGTGACACTGTTTGGGTCAAGGACTGTTGTAATTCCACATTGTTTCCAATTCATTGTTCCTTAGCTATTTGGGGGGAAGTTGGGGGGTATTGGGCTCCATGCAGCTTGAAGTTCCGGAATGAAATGGCGTCAGCTGGACCCCAGGAGGGAGCAGGACCTACCACTGAAGGGTGAGCTCCCACAGTCCTGCACTGCCTTCCACCGCCTGCAGAGGGCGCCAGACCCCAGCTCCCGCCCTGAGCCCAGGCTGCACAGCCACAGCTGGGACCTCAGCCCTGCCTTTTCAGGACCCACTGTGGAGACTTCTGGAGAATGTGGGGCGCCTCCCACCCTGACAGGACAAGCTGAGGAGGGTGTGGCTCTGCATCCACACTGACCGGACCCGTTGTGGAGGACGCGCCCACACTGCCAGCAGTCCAACCTCCTAAGGACCAGACGCTGGAGGAGGTGAGGAGAAGTCCCTTAGTGGACTGTCAAGGGGTTCGTGGTCTCAGGACCCCACAGAGAAAGGGCGCCCTGTGTAGACACTGGGTCTACCTTCATTTTGTGAGAGGAGACGTGGCCTCCTGCTGTGCTGTGCTGGGGCTGGGGGGTCCCGACTTTCTGGGCTCGGGTGATCCTTGGTCCTTGTCTGTGTTTGTGTGCTCGCGGATTAGGTTCCTTGGGCTCCTCAGATGGTCTGCAGTCAGGGAGCGTCTGCCTTCTTAGGTGCTTGTGTTCTCCCCACTTCAGCCCTGCGGGGTCCTTCCCGTGTCCACACCCACTCCAGGCTTGCGCCGAGTCCGGAAATTCGGGAGCCAGAGTGAGGACTCTGTAGCCGGTTTTGGGGAGAGTAGGTATTTTCCCAGTGTGGGTACTTCCCTGAGCACAGTGCCTCCCCATCTCCGTGTGTACCCCTCCCTGTCTGTCGTCATTGTTGCAGGGCTGTCACTTTCTTGGTTCAGGGGCCTCCCGGGTATCTTGCTATCTTGAATGCAGGTGTAAATGAGATCTTTCTCAGCAGTCTCTTTCTGATGGTTCCTTCCGAGCACCTAGGAGTGCCACTAATTTGTGCATATTGATTTTGTTCCTTGCAAGTTCTTGAATTTATTAGTTCGATTGGCCTTAAACTCAATCTGCCAGTTATTTGACCAGCAGCATGGGTTTAATTGGGAAGAGCAGAGAATGGCAGTCTGGGCTGAGCAAGCTAAGGTCCCATCACAGGCAAGTGCGAGAAACAAAGGAGAGGAACATTATTTCATGGAGGAGGAAGAAGTTGGGAAGGGTGCTTGAAGGAAAGTCCCTTGGAGAAAGGCAGGGTGATGGAGAATTCTCACCAGCTGAGCTGCAAAGCTCCTACAAAAAGTCAGGAGATGAACCTCCAGCTTCCCCTTTGGGGCCTAAAATTGGTGAGTCTCTCCTGTGGGGGATTGCAATGTGGGGTCTGTAATGGGCACTGAGCACCAGGCGCCCCCTTCCAGCCTCCCCTTCTGGCATCCCCAGTCCACTTTACTGGGGCTTCCCTTCCTGCTTTTGCACAGTTCTAACCAGCTTGTGGTGGAACGTTGTGGAAAAACTGAAATTCCAAATCCACTGCTTCTACTGCACCTGAGATACAGGGGCCCATGATTTAATCCTCCCACGAGTCTCTTGCTAGCCCCACCTGTCCGTTACTCATTTTGAGAGTTGATATTACCAAAGTAGTGTAATTCTAAACATTTCTGAATTAGCTGTATTATTTCTTTTTAGGTATGAAGTTAACTTCCAATTATATGAATTTAATATTTTGGTCATTGTTTTCTAATTTTATTGCCTTATTCTTGGAAAATATAGCCTGATATTTAACTCTAGGAATTTATTGGCATATACTTCTGGCCTAAATAATGGCCTGTTTGTGTAAATGTTCAACTTATGCTTATATACTTACTGAAGACTCTTGTTTTGGGGTCAGGATGGCTACATTTATTAATAGATCAGGACTATTAGATTCTCTAAATTTTGATGTCTCTTAATTTAATCTAATTAAATTATCAGTTAATGAAAGAAGTTAAATTTTTTATGTACTACTGCATCTAAACTTATCAAAGTCTTTTGCTATAATTAGACAAGTATGTCATCCTGTTTTTATACCAAGTCTTACAGTAAAAAAATCATACTACCTGAAATATTATTTATTTTTGTTATTATTTATTTTTTTTAAAAGATTGTATTTATTGGGGTACCTGAGTTAAGTGTCTACCTATAGCTCAGGTCATAATACCCGGGTCCTGGGATAGAGCCCCGCAGGGGGTTCCCTGCTCAGTGGCGTGCTTCTCCCTCTCCCTCTGTTATTCCCTCTGCTGTGTGCATGTTTTTCTTTTCTCACTCTCTCTCAAATAAATAAGTAAAATTTAAAGATTATCTCTCTCAAATAAATAAGTCAAATTTTTTTTCTCAATGGGAGGGAGAAGCAGACTCTCCACTGAGCAGGGAGCCTGATGCAGGGCTCAATACCAGAACCCTGGGATCATCACCTGAGCTGAAGGCAGACACTTGAACCAACTAAGTCACCCAGGCACTCCAGCTGTTTATTTATTTATTTATTTTTATTATGCATATGTTTTATCTCTCTTTTCTACAAGTCTTTTTTTTGATCTTTTTACCTTTTTCATAAAACTGAATTATTTCAAGATGACTTGGTCATCCTCGTTTCCCCAACCTCAAAGGTCATAGAGTATATTTTAACTGTTAAAATAATATTAGTATTTAAGTGCTGCCTACACAAATTAAGGCAAATTATCTGTGGTCTGTATTCCTGAAAATATTTTTTTTATTATGCCTTCCTATGCCAATGACATTTTATAAGGATCTAAATGTTTCCATTTGCGATTTTTTTTCAAGATAATAAAGCTATTACTTCATTCTTTTTTTATATCTGATGTTATTTAAAAAATTTCTGTCAGTCTGATTCTTGTTTCTTTATTAATGAATTATTTTTTTTCTCTCTAACACTTGTGATTTTTTTTGTGTGTCTTTGGTATGTATGCCCTAGTTTGGGATTCATAGAGTCAACTATAGTTATGAATATTTTCTTTCTTTTCTTGTATGTAAGTTTTAATCCAGTGTCTTGACTATTTTATGCTTGAGAAATAGATGTACATTACATTAATATTCAAATATTTCTTTCCTTTTTCTTCTTTCATTTAAAAAAAGTCATTTATTTTATTTTATTTAAAAATATTTATTTATTTATTTGGAGTAGAGAGAGAGGGTCATGAAGAGTGGCTGATTATATACTTTCAATTTGGGAGGAGGTTAGGGATAGCACAAGCCTCCAAGGTATTTTGTAAACAAGGTTTCCAGGACCTTGAGGGGGCTAGCTATTGTTAGGGAAAGGTCATTTCTTACTATTTAGTAAAAACTCAGGGAAGAGACTCTTCTGATGTATATCAGTGGGTATATGCTTGGGAGATGATTGCCAATGTATATCTTGAGGGCAGGGGTGGGGAGTAGAGATAAAAAAGTTTCCAAAGTAATTTTTACATGTGAAAGTAGATTTTCAGTATCCTGGGGGGTGGACTAAGAATGCTTTTTGCCCTGAGTGGATGTGTCCACATGGAAGCAGCTGAGTCCCCAGAGGAGCTTCAAGGACTTGTCAACAGGCTATGAGTAGTAAGGAAATCTAATTTCTTCTCTAGCTTTTGTTCCACACACATCACCTACATCTTACACCTCTTTTATATTGATAATTTTAATGCTTTGCTGGTATCCAGATGACTATATCCTTAAGTGACTTCTTATCTCTATTGAATCCATTACATATTCTATCCATTGTATTCTTAATTCAACTAGATTACATATATTTAATCTATTAGTACCACTAGGTTCTTATTCTTGTTTTTATTTCAAAATCTTTCCTTATTTCCTTACATTATTTATTGGGTATATTTTAAATCCCTGAAATACTCACTTATTATATATAAGCTGTCAACCGTATTCTTATTTTGAGGTAGCTATATCTTTTTGGGCTTTAGGACATCATACCAACAATGCCAAATAATTTTCAGACAACAGCAGGATCTCCAAGAATTCAACTAAATTCTGACACTATCTACCTGAACATAGTGTAAGATTTCATCAGTTAATGGATCAGTCCTCCAAGACTATCTCCAACCCCATCTCAGATGCCAGTCTCACTGTAGGCCCCAGGTTATTACCTGTGCTTGTGACTGAGCAACTACAGGTTGGAGGTCCCAGTGGCCTACTTCTTACGTTCTTTTAATTTGCTACAGGGACTCACAAAACTCAGAAAAATACTTACTTTATGTTTGCCAGCTTATTAAAAGATATAATAGAAGATTTAAATCAATAGATAGATAAAGAAGTGCACAGGGCAAGGTATGGAGAATGGGCACAGAGCTTCTATTACCTTCTGTAAGACTGCCACTCTTCCTGCCTTTTCATACATTTAACACACTAAAAGCTTTCTGAACCCAGTCCTTTCAGGTTTTCTGTGGAGGCTTCATGACATAGTCATGACTGACTAAATCATTGTCATTTGCCGTTCTTGAAAGACCCCCCCACCCCCGTCGTTAACTAATTGACTGCTCTTTGGTTGTGTAAAAGTACCCCTCCTCCCCTTGCAATGAAAAGACCCTTCCCCCAGGGTTGAATTCAATGTAACTGCTCTTTTGCCTTTCTGTAACCCGCTTGGCTTTTAGGGCATGACACTTGACTCCTGTTTGAACAAGATACCCTCTCCTAATAGCCGGGGCATGGTCACATAGACAAGGGCAAGGGGGCTGCATGGTCACATAGACAGGATGTCTTTCTGCTGAGTAATAAGGTCAAACTTCCCCTCTTTGTTTCCCCTTCCCACCTTTCTCTTCACGCGAGGGGGGTCTTCCAGGGCCAATCCACTAACACCAAGTATGCCTTTTTCAAAAGTTCTAACTGTCAACCAATCAGTTGTGCCCCACCCAAAACTTGTTTGTACCTGTCTATAAAAACCCGGCACCACCCCAGCCGGGTGTGCTCAGCTAGCAGGAGCTGCTGACCACCCGCGGGCGCCTGCGTAACAATACCACAAGAACCTCTTGCTGATTGCATCCAGTGGCAGTGTTGGATTCTTGGGTAAGGGGATCCGCGGGTCTTTCATTTGGAGGTCCCACCGAGATCATCGGACTCCTGCCCACGGATCCAACTGACTCCCACCGGGAGGTAAGCTGGCCAGCATTCTTGTCTCCTGTCTCATGTTCTCATTTGTATCCAGTCTCGTGTTCTTGTTTTTCTCTAGTCTTGTGAGGCCTCTGTTTGACCTATACTGCAGGTAGCGGTATAGTGTTTGTACAACAGCGCGCGTTGTTGGATTGTATTTGTAGGCAGCTTGAGAAGGAGCTGACGAGCTCGGACTTCTCCCCTGCCGACCCTGGAGGACGCTCCAGGGTGTCGAGGGGCCCGATTTTTCGGGGCCCCTCATTTGTCCGAGGGTTATATCCGTTTGTCCGTTCCAGAGGAACCCCTCGGCCCTGGACGCAATTTGTCCACCGCAGGGAGATCTCGAGGCTCCTCTGGGCCGGTGGAAACCTTGCTTTCGGTAGTATACCGAAACCGCGCAGCGACCTTTTTGTTAATTGTCTTGTGTGTCTTGTGTGCTTTTCTCGTCGCCCTTTGTGTTTCCCTTGATTAAGGTTAACTGGAGCCAACTGGGGTTAGTCTAACTCGAGACAGAGACCATAAGGAATATTCCCAAGCAGCTGCCGAAACTCTCTTTGTTTCGGGGAAGTTTCCCTGTGTTCTCTGGCCTGACTTGGACTGCCTAACCCCTCCCCCCTTGCTGGTGGGAAAGCATGGCGTCTGCTCCTCTGTTGGGGCTTAGGAGCTCCAAAACTGGGAATCCTTTCTCTGCCTCCTGGCGGCGCTTTGTTTCTTCTGTTTCCCCCTTAGGTGTTTCTGTACCAACGTGTGTGCAGCCTGCATGACTGGCCTCTAGATCATGCACCACAGCTCCTTCTCTCTTCACTGTCAAGGAGCAAGAAGAACACCCCCACTCCAGATCTTACATTCAAAGTGGAGTGGGTCCAGGTGGAATGTAAATCAGTATTGGAACTAAGTTAAGTTTGTTGGTTTAATTAAGATAAGACGTGTCTTTGAAGTTACAGCAGTAAATGTGAAACTTTTATTCTATCAGTTTACTGAAGGTCAGATAAGCTTGTGTTACTTATTAAAATTTGTTAGCAAAGAAATGACTAAACTGATGGTTAATTGTCTATCTCAAAGTTCTAATGGGTAATTGCTTAAGTAGCTTTCAAAGTCTTTGGTAACCTGAAAGTTTAAGTTTTGCTTGGATGACAAATGGAATTAAATTGCGGACATCTAGGTCTTAACCAAACAGGATAAAATGCTAAGTCGTTAATTATTGGATGTAGGTTTGTGCTTTTGACTTCTTACTGCAAAGAAACTAAGAGTATTTAAATCTGTTGGTAAACGTGTTCTACACTTAACTGATTCATAAATTTGCCACCTGAAGAATTCTGTTGTAGCAGTTCACAATTGGTTAATAACTAAAGATGTTTCTAAGAATACAAAGTTCTGCTTAGTGTAACTAAGACTGATGGAAATAAAAGGAAACTCTGTATGTAGGTAATTAGGAGGTATGTAAGAAAGATTTAAGGAAGGTAATTTTGTCCTAAATGAGATGGTTGTTTGGAAGGAAATGGCTTGGGACAAAACCTGAATGCAAAGGAAAGTTGTAGAAGGTTTGTGAACGGAAATCTTCACAAAGAAAATTTTAGATATGGTCAGGACAGACTAAAAAAGAAAGAAAAACAGCCTCCAAGGTAATTTAGCACTCTCCTGACCTGCCTCCACATAGATTATACTTCCAAGTATAAGGGCCATTTGGCCTTGAGAGATTAAGGAAACAGCCCAACCTTGAGAGACTGCGAAAACACCCTGTTACCATCCTCCATTGCCTGTAACCATAGAAACTCACTCTAATCTGTAAAGAGTGAAAGGGGAGACTGATCACCTCCCATTAGCCAGAGATGCCCCGAAGGGGAGGATATCCAACCTGTTTGAATCTGAAGAGTGCCTGACTGTGTGAATGTGTCTGTATGGCTCCACCACTTCGGAGTCTGAGTGGGCTGCACCTTGAGTCTCGCGGGGCGTCATATGGCATAACAGTCATCTACTCCACGGAGTAGCCTGTTCCAGGGTTTATACGGACAGGCCTTAGCTAAGACGCTCCTAAATTCCCGTGAGGGATGCAAACAGGACAGCAGGGGAAAGATCCCTCCCTTGTCTGCGACATCATTCATGATAGGAGGGAAACCCAGAAAACTCCTATCTTAAGACTGCACACTTAGAAGTAAAATAAAAAAAAAGGGAAAGACACTGGTATAAAAAGCTGGTTTTCTTTCTGTTTAAAAGGGGCAAAGTTTTCTTAGCTAATTGATCTGTTAAAAAGTGTAAATGGTTTTCTCTTTGCCTGCCTGAAAAATTCAGTTCCTATGTTTTGTTTTATCAGGTGTTTAACATCCCTGATTATATTTAGGCATGTGTTTTTAAACTTTCTAAGGTTTTAGCCATTGTTGACAAGATTTAAACCAATGATAAACCTTGGGTTACATTTGGAAAAATGCTATAACCATTCTAGAGATTCTATGCACTTCCTAAAGTTTTAATGTTTTGAGAGATCATCGCTTGATATTGTAATTATGGGAATGTTATATGTCACAGAAATTGTAACCTGATTTCCTTGCAGCTAAATTGTAAACTCCCGTGTCTCTTTAGCTCTAACCATATCCATTCTGAGTTTTTGTCATTTATAATTGTTTTAATTCTCTTGTAAAATGAGTTTTATCTTCAAGGAGATTCCTATAAAGGACTTTCAGGACAAATACAGATATTTGATATACTTGAAAATCCTAAAACTGAAATGGGTAAAAATTTCCAAAACTGACTAAAGCCGCATTCACCAGAATTAGTAATATGGGACTAAATGAACTAAAAGATTATAGTGTTATGTCTCTTAATGTCTTGTCTTACTTTAAACATTGCTGGTTCTCTCTAATGTTTGCTCTTCCAGACTAGGGATACTTCCTCCTAGTTATCTGTAACTTATAGAGATGTAAAAGTGCTCATTTGTAAAAGTGCTCAAAGCATTCACCTTTTCTCTCTATTTGAACCCTCTGAAACCAAAAGGTCTTAGTAAGTATTCTTTCTTCCATGGCAATCAGTCATTTGCATAAGTTCAATAAGAATCTGTTCTCCTTGTAACAGGAAAGAATTGGAAACACGGGTTATTTTACCAAGGCTTTGACTGGGATGTCATATTTGAAAAGACTCAGATATGACCAGACAGCTTTAAGGAACTAAGGTTGACTTTATAAAACCTGGAGCCATAAAGCCCCTTGGGACTGTTGGCCTGATACCTTGCTTACAGAGTTCCCAGCAGCCCCACCAGGTGAGTAAAGAATGTCACTCCTTGGTAGGTGCAGTCTCGGGAAGAGGAATTCGCCCAAAGGCATTGCAGGCATGCCTGATGGCAAGTACAGGGCTTGGCTTCTGGCCCGGAGAGGCTACTAAAAGTTCAACCTAGAGATTCCTTATACAAAGTTCCAGCAAAGCAGATTCTAAAAGATCTATTGATCACAGTCACTGTTCTTGCTGAGCTTATGTAAATAATTAGGCCAAGTTTGTTAAAATTGGACTTGTTTCACAAGTGAATTAGTCCTGATTTGGCTATCTCTGGAAATGAGGGTTATTTTAGAGAGAAAAATTGTTTTAGTAACACACCTTTATGGATGTTAAATTCTAGATTTGATTGTCTTTAAATGTTTGTTTACCTAAGCTAAACAATTTGAGGTAAACTTCAGAGAAGTTGCACAATAGCTTCTTTAGTCGATCTTATTATTTTGTGGGGATATTAGCAGACCCCACAGCACATGATTAAACAACTGGAAAAAATGGGATTGATTCCCCAACAATTATATAACTTAACTAATACCTTATGTGTGGCTGGGATAATGAAATTGCCTAAAAGCCACCATACCACACTCCATAGGATTAACTATGGACTTGTGGAGATAATGGATGACCCCACTTTCTTTATGAGTGGATTGGATGATGCATGGCAGACTCCCCTTATCTCTTGACAAGTTTTCTCACTTGCCAGTGATCCTCTGTAATCAGGATATTGTTAAGGCTGGACCACTCAAAGGTCTTATTGGTTTTATCCCTTAGTCATATTTATCCTAGAGGCCACCTCTGTTGAGGTGCAATTGCAAACAGATGCTTTAGCGAAACTTAGAACAGCCCTCCTCATAAAAAGAGCCTCAAAGCTCACTATGGGACAGTCCTTGACTGTAATGATGTCACATCAGGTCCAGATTTGTCTTAGAAGCCAAAGGCCACCAATGGATGATGTAGGCCAACTAATTAAATATTGGACTATACTTACAGATATGCCAGAAATAATACGTAAAACTTGTCAAACTTTAAACCTAGTTACCTGTATGCCTGAACCTGACCTGTACTCCTTTCTCTATAGAGCAAAAAAGGTTATTGATCTTGCTTACTCTATTTGGCCAGATTTAAGATGCCCCTGTTAAAAATACGAATGACAGTTGATTTTCTGATGTCAATAGTTTTCATAGAAAAAATAAGATAAGCTAGGTGTGCCATAGTGCTCACTAGCCCTTTGCAATTGCCAAAGCCTAAGAATTAACATTTATACTGACTCCAAATATGCTTTCCTGGTACTACATGCCCATGGAGCTATTTGGAAGGAAAGGGGATTGATATCAAGCCATAACTCCCCAATCAAATATGGGCCTAAGTTACAAAACCCTCCTTATCGCTATACTAAGGATGGCCTTAGATGTCCTGACAGCAGCCCAGGGTGGCACATGTGCAATTATCAAGACAGAATGTTGTGTGTACATCCCAGACTATCACAAAAATATCACAGGACTAATAAAGGATATGTATGCCCAGATTAAGGCTCTACAAGGTCCCTCTCTCTCTCTCTTTTTAAAGATTTTATTTTTTTTTTTATTTGACAGAGAGAGATCACAAGTAGGCAGAGAGGCAGGCAGAGAGAGAGAGGAGGAAGCAGGCTCCCTGTGGAGCAGAGAGTCCGATGCGGGACTCGATCCCAGGACCCTGAGATCATGACCTGAGCCGAAGGCAGTGGCTTAACCCACTGAGCCACCCAGGCGCCCTCTCTCTCTCTTTTTAGTGATTGGTTAAGTTCCTGGCTTGGAGGAGGGCTATGGCCAAATCTCCTTTTCGGGCTTCTTATTCTTATCGCCTTATTAACTTTAATATGTTCCCTTGTTCCATGTTTTCCTACTTGGTGCCGTGGTGCCGAGACTCCATTGCTACAATGACTACACCACAGCAGACGATCCTTCTCGCGCGCGAGGACACCTCTTCACTGTCAGCGCTGGATTCAGCTGCCTCCACCTTTGTAACTCACTTATGTTCCTACCCTGATCAATATTGACCTGAGCAGGTAGGGACAGCTCTACGCCCCTATTCAGCACGAAGAAGTTATAGAAGATGAGACCTTCCACCTTCAACCCCCTTAAAGATTTCAGGGTCAAGATTGTTCAGGGGGAAATAAAGGAGCAGGAGGCTGGCTGAGGAGAAAGCAAAAGCTGGTGCCTTGTACCCCACTTAGTGCAAGAAAAGGACAAATGGATATAAGATTCTATCCATGATCAAGAAAAAGGGGGGAATGAAAGACCCCCCCACTCCCGTCGTTAACTAATTGACTGCTCTTTTGTTGTGTAAAAGTACCCCTCCTCCCCTTGCAATGAAAAGACCCTTCCCCCAGGGTTGAATTCAATGTAACTGCTCTTTTGCCTTTCTGTAACCCGCTTGGCTTTTAGGGCATGACACTTGACTCCTGTTTGAACAAGATACCCTCTCCTAATAGCCGGGGCATGGTCACATAGACAAGGGCAAGGGGGCTGCATGGTCACATAGACAGGATGTCTTTCTGCTGAGTAATAAGGTCAAACTTCCCCTCTTTGTTTCCCCTTCCCACCTTTCTCATCACGCGAGGGGGGTCTTCCAGGGCCAATCCACTAACACCAAGTATGCCTTTTTCAAAAGTTCTAACTGTCAACCAATCAGTTGTGCCCCACCCAAAACTTGTTTGTACCTGTCTATAAAAACCCGGCACCACCCCAGCCGGGTGTGCTCAGCTAGCAGGAGCTGCTGACCACCCGCGGGCGCCTGCGTAACAATACCACAAGAACCTCTTGCTGATTGCATCCAGTGGCAGTGTTGGATTCTTGGGTAAGGGGATCCGCGGGTCTTTCAATCTAATCTCCAGATCCTCTTCCCTCCCCAGATAATCCTGTATTGGGAGGAAGGGGAGGCACGTTGGGCAAAAAGTTGTGAAGGCTTTCACCAAGTGGTTGGTCCTTCAGGCAAACAGCCCTTGCCTTGAGTGAGGTCTGAAGGTCACTTCATTAACATAACAAAACACACCTCTCTCACCCTTATCACAGGAAATCCCAAGAGTTTTAGGAGCTGTGAGTCAGTAGCCATGGCTGAAAACCAAATATTCAGATGACCAAAATATATTTCTTGTAAACCACTATATTACACTACATGCTTAAGTATTTAATTATGTGATCTTTTAAACTAATATTTTTCTAAGAGTATAAACTGTTCTGGCAGGAATCTGGATTGGGGAGTGATGTATTGCCAAATTTCTGTCGTTTTAGTCCAGGAAGTCAAAGAGAAAGAACAGGAGAGCCCCTTAGGGCAGGAAGTTCAAAGTAACAATGTTGACTGCTACTCCCTTTTCTTGATTTTTTTTTTAAACAAGCAAATCTTCTCTTCAGAGTTGCAGTTTAAAGCCAAGAACATGCGGAATTGGGAGAAAAAATAGTTAAATTTGGAGACTTGCAGAGGAAGAATCAGAGTAGTGAAAGCCATTACAGCAACTGAACTAACTGAGGTCAGTCTTTGGTGAATCACAGAAACAGGTGGAGTTGTCAAACAAAGGAATCTTTGTTTACAACATACAAGGAGATCACAGGGAATAAGTTCCAAAGCCTTGACTGTTTGAACAGGAGAGAGATTTTTATTTAGTATTTAAGATGAATACTCAGAAGGGAGAGTTTTATTATCCCGTGTATGGTTGGTCATAAGGTTGTGGATGCATGCACATCCACATATGTATTTGTGCAATATGTATTGCATGTTCACCTGAATGAAGCTTGTATTCCACCGAGGGCAGAAACGTCAACGTTAGAATAAAGCAGAGGTAACTGTTGGACAAGGGAAAGGAACACTGCAGGCTTCAAGAGCAGATATAAACTAGATGGGGTCTTGGGCTCATTTTCTGGGACAAGAAATGCAAGGCCTTGATTACTTTTGAAATAGCACTAGGAGTTTTACCACTGATTTATTGTCTCAATAGCTTAGGCTATTTCCTGGTCTGGTGGTGACTGTTAGTTTTCCCATTGCCTTGTTCCCTCAAAATGCTTAAGGAGTGAGGTTTTTGCATTTCTTTGTAAGAACCTCCCAGGAAGTTTTGGAAGAAGTGTGCTTGGGCAAGTACACAGGTGGGGTATAGATCATTGAAAATAGCTGGGGACAAAAAATGACTTTTCTTATGTCAGGAAAACTATATCTCATCTTTAATTTTCTAGGAACCTCTAACTCTTTCTGCTGATGTTACCAGCAGGCATCTGAGATATTACTGATTGTTCTCTTGAACCTAAGGAAAAGGAAATGTAGAAAGCAAAAGACAAAACTTTAAAATCTATCTTCCAACTCATCAATTCACTGCAGCCACCTCTCTGTCTTTCCCTTTCTCTTTTTCTCTCTTTCTCTTTCTCTCTCACTTTCTCTCTCACATACGCACAACACACGCAAATCAACTTAAAACAATTTTTAATTTTCCCTATTCCATTTTAATATACTTGAGGCATGATCATTTTCTTAGTAAATACAAGGAAAAAAAATCTAGGATTCCATCATTCTGTGTGATTAAAGTATTGAGGAATTTACTTCCAATAGCACTTATAAAAACATATTTTATTTAAGGAATATTATATAATCAGGTGCCTGCATTTTTCTTATTCTCCAAATAGTGTTATTTGGCAATAAATATTTTGTCAATCAATATTCCCCTATACCTGAATGTGTGGGCAGTGAGAGATGAGTTAGAGGCAAGGATGGTGAACACTCCCAACAACTGCAGACTACATATATCTTAAGCCATGATTTTCTTTGCAAAGGTCAACATTGATAATGTTGTAGTCATACCTCCGTGTACCAGGAAAGAAGTAGCATATTTCTTGAAAGACACAGCTATCAAAGCTCCATTGAGAAACTGTAAAGATGGACAAGCGATTTCCAAATTACATATCTGATAATGGACATCTACTCTGATTATTAAAAAATGAATAAAAATAAAAAACCTTACTAATAACCAAACAGAGTATCCAATTTTACATGTGAAGGAAATAATGGAAGAGCCATGTCACCAAAAGTATATGGATGGCTTAGAGGCACATGACAAATTTCTCAAAATTTAGACATTAAAGCAATACAAATTAAAATCATAATGAGACATGCTTACATATCTATTAGAATGGCTAAAATTATAAAGGCTAATTGTACTTGGTCTGAGCTAGATTGAGAAGCAACAAAAAATCTAAACTGTTGTTGGCATATATCATGATACAACCACTTTGGAAAATAGTTTGAAAATTTTTTTAAATGCAAAATATGTTGCAGTTACACAAATAGCCATTTTACTTCTAGGCATTTAACCAAGAGAAACAAACCCTATGTTCATACAGGGACTTGTATATGAATTTCATAGCAGCTTAATTTTTAAGAATTGAAAACAGTGGAAATGTTCATCAATGTCCATCAATAGAGCAAAGACAATTGGAGATTCTCAAAGTAATGATGCTGAGAAAAAAAAAAAAACCCAGGCAATGAATAGTATATACTGTGTGATTCCATGACTACAAAAAATCTAGAAAATACAAATTTATATATAGTCACAGTCATCAAATATATGGTGTGATTTTAGTGCCTTCTTCTGTGCTCCCTTAGCTTCCTACACTTGGATCTCCGAGCATTTGTTACACCATGTGAAAATATGAACTCTTTCTCTTTATTCTGTCTTACTAGAATAAGAATCCTTGAAATTTTATGGACATTTGAACTCTCAGTTATTAGCAGAAATTCTATCACACAGTAAGTTTCCAAATATAAAAGCCAGAGTTTTACAATGACTTCTAAGCTTTTACATGATCTAGCCAGTCATTTAACCTCTGTGACCTCTTTTCCTGCTACTCTTCAGTCACTCACAGTGGCCTCCTTGCTATTCCTCAGATATGCCAGGCATGATCCAACCTTATGGCCTTCAAGATAGCCAATTCCTTTGTCTGGAGTGACCTTATTGCTGATACTTCTGCACAAATTCATCACCTTTCCATACCTTGGTTCAATTGTCAGCTTCATTGTAACTACCCTGATCTTCCTATTTAAAATTTTAACTCCCCATCCCCTGCCTAGCAACCTTGATTTTTCTCACCCTGATCGAATTTTTCTTTTTCCCCATTGTACTCATCCTTTTTGAATGCACTATGCCATTTTTATTAAGGTTTATAGCTTTTAATTGCCTCACCCATTAAAATAAAAGTTCTACAAAGCCAAGTATTTCATTTACCAGTGTAGTCTGAAGTAATATCTGCCATATAATAGTTCAGTAGACAACTGGTAAATTTCAAAATAAATTAATGTTGAGAGTATACTGAATTTCATAAGTCATTTCAATAGTTTTTTCCAAAAAATAAACTATGTAAAACATACCTTAAATTTACTTTCAAAATATTTTATAGCATATAGTGGACAATATACATAAGCCTTAAAGAAACAATCCTATAATTAACCATTTCATACCTACTTAAAAACTGCATAATACCACACTCTTAGATCCTCTTTGAATGCTCTAAAATAACCCTTCAAAGGAAATACATTTTTAAAAATCACAGATTTTTTGGCAAATAATTTAATAAAATAAAAGTTTCATTCATCTATGTAGATCAAAATAAATGTTTTTAATAAGCATGAAATTATAACTCTGAAGTGTGCTAAAATGAAACCACCTGCTAAGGGTGAGAGAACAAAAATAAACATCCTTTTTCCAAATAAGAGGAATTTATTACCTTTGAATCAAAGCATGTGGATTTGTTTTAACTGGCAATAAAGCAATATGGAGACACAAAACATAGAAAGTCATATTTTAGATTTCCAAAAGACTTCGAAGTGAAGAGTATACATTTTTAAATTGCTACATAATGCTACATAATGACAAGATGACAGGTTGTGACAAATAGCATTTTAAAAGCTCTACTCATAATGGAACGGAAGGTGTCATTTCCCTATAATTTTATATATGTCTTTAATTTACTATATCTGGATACAACATATTACCAAACAGATGTTCATCAAAGACTAAATCATTTTTAATGGAACATAATAATTTGAACCTACATCTATTAATCATTTTTTTCGATCTAACATTTATAGTCTCGCTAAATATTTTATCAGTTGTTGACAAAATTCAAAATAAATAGGATAAAAAGTCGGGTTTGGAAAAGTAGATTTCTTTTCAAATTTGCATTTGAATGAAAATATTTGCTGATATTTTTAAAACTTTAAATGTAATTTTATATATATATCTGACCTATCAGATGATATAAAATTTTTGGAGAAAATATGACATATTTTTTATCTTGGTTGAAGGTATTAATAAAGAGCAACTGTTTGTATTATTTGTATTGTGATATCTTAGTTAATAAACATGAATAACTGGTATAAAATATGTTTTTTTAAAAATTTTATTTATTTACTTGACAGAGATCATAGGAAGGCAGAGTGGCAGCCAGAGAGAGAGGAATGGAAGCATGCTCCCTGCTGAGAAGAGAGCCCACTGTGGGACTCAATCCCAGGAACCTGGAATCATGACCTGAGCCGAAGGCAGAGATTTTAACCCACTGAGCCACCCAGGCGCCCTAAAATATGTTTTTTTTTTTTTAAATATAGAAGTATAGTTCTTGTCAAAATATGGAACTAGCTGGAACTGAATGCCTCCTTCAAAGTCAGCTCTGGAGAAATTATGCAAGTGTAATATGGAACTATTTCAGATATTTACCAAAAACAAAGAAATGATGATAAATTCCTTAAAAGACTCAAAGTTGCCCTTGACTGGTATGTTTCAAGCTCTATTCCTGGTTTGAAGACTGGTTTTAACAGGCCTGTCACTGTAGAAATCCGCTGGATGTTTAGAGGCTATCAGAACTATACAAAAACCTTGAAGGGGTAAAGACTTGAAAATTCTTTAGAGAGATTAGCTCCCTAAGGCATTATTCCTTCACACATTTTCCTCCAATCAATTAAGACTGATGGATGAGGGGCACCTGAGTGGCTCTCTCATCACGTGGGTGGTGGGTTAAGCCTCTGCCTTCATCTCAAGTCATGGTCTCTGGGTCCTGGGATCCAGCCCCACATCGGGCACTGCTCAAAAGGAAGCCTGCTTCCCTCCCTGCTTGCCTGCCTCTCTGCTTACTTGTGATCTCTCTCTCTCTCTCTCTCTTTCTCTCTCTCTGTGTCCAATAAATAAATAAAATCTTTAAAAAAAGGCTGATGGATGATAAATTATGAAAACTGCTCCCTCCAAATGATGCTTCTTCATAAGGATTTAAGAATTTAAAATTGAAACTTGATCGTAGGATTTATCTTATAGAATAACATCCAGTGAAGGCAGTTATTATTAGTTCTGAAGTATTTGTGATTCTGAATTCTTGGCCTCATTAGTAAATTTATTTTTAAATTCTCCCATGGAGTGGTGATTGGCCTCAGTCTTTCATTGATGTACATCATTGGGTCAAATGAGATGTGTGTGCCCAGAACTATATATAATCTTTTTTGTATTTCACTGGAGATGGCATTTCTGAGTTTTGTTCAATTGAATTTGGACAGATGTTTTAATAGTCACTTCTAGAGTTGGCCCTGGAGAATATCTTCCTTTTTTTCTCTTCCCGATTCTCTAAAAAACCCTGACCAATTCACATTATCACAGTGATATCACATTTCAAGTTTTTCCAAACACTATAGCTGCAAAATAGAAGGAAGCTACTCAGAATGGAATACTATTGTGAATGATTGAGAAAGAAAACATTATTATAATTAAGCTACCAGGTTTCAATGTATTTTATTGTTGCTTAGAAAATCCTAGCATACCCAGACTTTACAGAGATTTGATGATCCTAAGAAGAGCTGAACTCATGGACCAAAATAACTATGCACATAAAAAGTACAATTACTTACCTAAAAAATATGATGTGGTTAACTTTATATGCCAATCCAAGTGTTATTGGAACAGGAATTAAAAAAATAGCTTAGGTGCGCCTAGGTGGCACAGTGGATTAAGCCACTGCCTTCAGCTCAGGTCATGATCTCAGGGTCCTGGGATCAAGTCCTGCATCAGGCTCTCTGCTCAGCAGGGAGTCTGCTTCCCTCTCTCTCTCTCTCTCTCTGCCTGCCCTCCGTCTACTTGTGATCTCTCTCTGTCAAATAAATAAAGAAAGAAAAACTTAAAAAAAAAAGAATGACTGTACTTCTAAAAAATAGCTTAAAAGGGGCGCCTGGGTGGCTCAGTGGGTTAAGCCGCTGCCTTCGGGTCAGGTCAAGATCTCAGGGTCCTGGGATCAAGCCCCACATCGGGCTTTCTGCTCAGCAGGTAGCCTGCTTCCCTTCCTCTCTCTCTGCCCGCCTCTCTGCCTACTTGTGATCTCTCACTGTCAAATAAATAAATAAAATATTTTTAAAAATAGCTTAAAAGTATATGATAAAATAATGATATACATATACAAGGAAAAGAAAGATACTATACTGTGAATATAAATTAAGTGAAAATTGTTGAAATAAAGAATACAATAAATGGAGACTAAGATGAATATAGCTGTAAAATGAATAAATGAGTTGGGAAAAACAAACAAACAAATTAATGACTTCTGCCCAAATACAGCAGAAGAGAAAAAAAAATAAAGAAAATATTTAAATAAGTACTGAGATAAATTTTGGAGAATTAAAGAAAGATAAAAGATACCAGACTTAAAATGATGCCAAACATGAGATATCAGAAACAAAACAAAACAAAAACTACACACACTAAAAACCACTCGTATACATTATGGTGAGTTTTAAGAATATCAAAAACAGAGAAGAGCATAAATGATGCCCAAGAGAAGAACAGATCACCTAAAATGTACAAGAATAATACCGACAGCACAATTCTCAATAGTAATAGCATATAAAGAGACAGCTGGTTGTTTGTATAGATGGAAAAGATATTTGAAACTAGGTATTATACATCAAGCCAAATTATTGATTAAATTTGAGAACACAGTAAAAATACAATGAAGCATGTTTGGTCTTAGAACATTTATCACACAGAGACACACATTTTGCAAAACTTTCTTGGAAGACAGCTCAATTTAGATAGAGAAAACAGAATTATGTACTCAAAGGCACATTTTGAAGGAAGGATTGAATATAGTCTGCACTGCAAATATTCTTTAATCGTATGTTCTCAATTTCCTAAATTTAAGAAGTATTTGTTCAAATATTTACCTTTAAATAAATCCTAGGAGACTTTTTCTTGGATTCTGGAAAATCAGTCCATTTGGATACAAATCTTTTTGTCACTGATGGAAATTTTGATAGCCCTTAACTGTGGAATGCCTAATGTATTGTTACAGCAATTGTGATTTGCCAACACATGGGTGATGTGTGTGTGTTGTGTGTGTTTATTTTTATTTTTGATGGTTTTACTCTTCTATGAGATTTTTAAGTAGACATGATTTTAATAAATTATGATTTGTTGAAATTTATCTGAGGTTATATTTAATAAAATGAAATTTGTGTGTACTAAAGAAGTGCGTCTCCATTTTTTTGTTTTAAGAGTAGACTGGTCTTTAAAAATTGTCCAAAGAAGTACATTATATTCATTATTAAATTTGATAATATACAATAAAGTATTTATGGTCATATGGAACCATATCAAATTCTACTATTAATTCATATTAATAATTACCATAAGAGGAAAAATAGATATGTTTCAAGATGAAAATTAGCATATTTTTCAGAATATGATATGGTGTTATTCACTGAACAGAGGGAACAAATGTCAAAGTTTAACACAGTTTACAGAATGTTTTAACATAAATTGAAATTTAAATCTGACCAAATTTCACAGTTTTAAGTAAAATGATAGCACTTTATATCCTTGAAAAGTAGTATACCCAAAACATGGCTTAGAAAAACAAATTTAACACTACACTAGTCTGAGATGGTTAAGTTATGGTACAACTTGCCATTGTGTATCATCAAATGGTATATTTTTTTCTTTTGGGTTTGTCATTATATTTTATTTTAGCCATTCTGATAAGTGTGTAGTGATATCTCAGTGTCATTTTAATTGCATTTCCTTGATGTCTAATTATGTCAAAATATATTACTTTGATGTTTAATGCTCTGAGCTTTCTCAGTTCAAGACCATGAAGCCACTTAGGAAAAATACAGTTGCAGAGGCACTCATAGACCAACTCTTATTTTGAAATAAGAAGAAACATTACTACCCATTCCAACAAAAAATAGATTTGTTATGCAGCAGGGATTTTATAAATTACCTGACACAACTTATATAGTAAGATGAAATGGGACAGGCGGCTTCTTGCAGCTATATACAACATCATTTTAATTTCAATTTTCAGTATAATTTTTCCAAGGTATACACAGAATATATATTTAATGTAAATTGTGAACATTTTAAACTCTGTATATGGAAATTAGTCAATTTTAAGTTTATAACAATCAAAATTAACGGAAGTTTATTTTAAATTAGTTAGCTTTCTCTGCATTGCAAGACAGAATAATCAAGAATTGGTAAGAAAAAAGTAATCTCTGTAAAATTACCGGGGGTGCATTATAAAGTGTTCGGTAACTGATCAAACTCACAATTTGGATTGAATGGCAAGTGATTTTTAAAATCTGGACTCATTGTCAATTTTTTTTCTTCATTGTGTCTTAATAAATTACTATGTTCATTTGCATGGAAGTGAAGAAAAATGCATGACATTTCATCTCAACACTAACACCTTTAACTGGCAACTCTGAATGTACTTTACAGCAGTGTAACAAAGTAAAGATCACTGATGTTTCATGAAATATTTGTTATAATTCTCAAGGAGTTAGGGAGTTTGTGCAAAAATGCAAATCACTTTGCGACTAAACACATTGTTTATTTCAGCTAATTTTAAGAAAATATGCTGAGAATCTCTCAAAAAAGGAAGCAATGATTTAGGTTTGCCTTCAAGCTCCTTATCTAATCCTGAACCAACAGCACATAGTTCAAAGAGCAACTAATTTGAGTAGCTCCAATTTACACATTTCCTAACAATGCTTAATTTAGTGGAATTTCTGTACAATTATGGTAAATTGATGTAATGAAAGACAAAAGTTCAAAAAGATCATCCTTAATTTATATAGATGCCAAACTCTGCATTTTCTGAATGACGCCCAGGAACGTATTTTCAAAAACAAACAAACAATGCCAGAACCACTATTAGGTCATCTCTAGGCAGAAAGTGACTCAGAGCTTACATTACTCTCTCCCTGAAAGTATACTGTAGGTAGTGAAACTACTACCCTGAGTCTGTGCTATCAAATTCCTTAAGTTAGAAAGTTTTAAAACCTGTCTGTGTGGGAGTATTTCATTTACAGATAGAGATTTGGTTGTTTATACATTTTCATACTTGATTTTTAGGATGTAATAACTATGTTGTAAAATTCATGGTGGTTTTGAATACTGTTGGATAATTGTGCTAAAATGGTATATCCAGTCCTCCTAGGAAACAGAAAATATACAAAGGTAGTGCTTTTCAAATCTGACATCTTTGAGTCATTGCAGTATCATATAAATGCAATAGGAAAAGTGTCATTCATGTTTATGATATTTTCTATAAATAAATTAGAATGTACTGGAGGCCTGATATAAAGTGGGATGCCTAAACTTCAGTAAGATCTTGTTTTCAATTCAAAATAAATTTTATTTTTTATTTTTTTATAATGTCCCTCAATTTCAGATAAGCAACCCCATAAGGTCCACTCTGTTTTTTTTTAAGAATTTATTTATTTTATTTGACAGATAGAGATCACAAGTAGGCATAGAGGCAGGCAGAGAGAGAGGGAAGAGGAAGCAGGTTCCCTGCTAGGCAGAGAGCCCGATGCGGGGCTCGATCCCAGGACCCTGGGATCATGACCTGAGCCTAAGGCAGAGGCTTTAACCCACTGAGCCACCCAGGCGCCCAAAAAATAAATTTTAAATTGAATTATGCACCTCTAAGTTCAGAGACAATAAACATCAACCAACACAATTAATAAGTTCTATTTCTTAAAATTTCGGGAACATTGATAGTCTCATCTCCTGGAAGAACAACAGCTAAAATTTTTGGTCATGGATTCTTGCTAAAATATCACTTTCCCAAAGGAAATTAATGTTATAAATTTTTATTGATTGTTATTGATCATGAAGAATATAACAACCACGATAAAAAGAGTAGGCAAAACATGATATCTCATCTGTAAGAGCATGTGGAAAGTAGGAAATGATAATAAAAATAACTACCATTATTTCCTAAGTTAACATAATATAACAGAACAAAAATATTTCAAAACAATGTTTTCTTTTTTTCTTAAGATTTTATTTATTTTTTTGACAGAGAGAGATCACAAGTAGGCAGAGAGGCAGGCAGAAAGAGAGGAGGAAGCAGGCACCCTGCTGAGCAGAGAGCCCAATGTGGGACTCGATCCCAGGACTCTGAGATTATGACCTGAGCCGAAGGCAGTGGCTTAACCCACTGAGCCACCCAGGCGACCCCATAACAATATTTTCTAGGCTCATTCTGATAACTCTTTTCTACATTCAAATTTAAAGGTTGAGGCATGTGATATATATTACACAAAAAACATCCCAAGGAATTCGTTAAAAAAAAAACTCTTAATAAAGAACAAATCCAAAGGAATTTCTTTTCTAATTTAATTAACCAATTATGAATCGACTTACCTATTTCATCACAGCGTATCAGGCACCAATAATATTTTTTAATCGTCACACCTGATGCAATAGTTACCATCTTTCAGACATACTGATCACGAACAAGCAAATAAACAAGACCACCATAGCTTAAGATCTACCTGCATAAATATAGGCTACTTCAGACAATCTCTTCACCACAACATAGAAATGAATAGAAATCATACATGCTCTGTATGGACATACAGATGAGATAGAAGGGGATGGATGTTAATATATGCAGAATCTTTATTAATTACATTGTAAACCATAATATGGAAAAACAGAATACAATTTTAGAAATACCCAGGTCACCATCATTGTTTTATTTTTATATGTGTAGATAAGGAGTTTAATAAACAATCCATGACTATTCAACTCCTTATATTTTGAAAATTTTAGCAAAAGTAACAAACCTAGCACCTAGAAAATTATACTTATCTGCAAAATACAGCTTTGCCAGCATGGTAGAGGAAAAGAAAAACAAAATAAGTAAGAAAAGTTTAACATTTCACAAGAGTTTTACTTTTATTTTTTATTTATTATTTTTTATTTTTCATTAATTATTTACTTCTATTTCCTACTTTATTTTAATGAAAATGTCATGACCATAACATAAGAGCAGAATTAAACCAACATGAGAAATTATTTTTTCATAAGTTAAAATAAACTAGCTTGGTGATTAATTCAAAATTATATTACAAACTTCAGTGTTCTTGTAGTAAGTATCACTGCATAAACAAATGAGTCAGGAGTCATAAACTAATGATGATTCTAAATGTTATTTAGAGAGACATTCTGTTCTTAATATATTTCAAATATTCTACACAAGACAAACTGGATCCAAGTAATCTGTAGGCAAAATAAGATTTTAGAGAAGTATATATTTCCAACAGTATTTATAAAATATTACCTTTATGTAAGGCATCATCCTGGACTTTGTGGAAAACACACAAAGGAGTAAGAAGTGGCCCTTCAAGAAACATATACAATATCAAGGTTTAACATGAAGCAGCATGTCTTCTCTAAGTAAAAAAAAAAAACATTGTACCAACTGACTTTACTGAAACTTTATATTTATTGCTCTCATTTTAGGTCATAGTGTCCTTCTGCATGCAGGCTGCTATAACGGACATGATATAGACTTAATAGCTTATAAAGAACAGGAATTTATTTCTCACAGTTCTAGAACGGAGAAGTTCAAGATTAAGGAATGGGCAGATCCAGGGAGAGCCCTCTTCCTCATAGATGGCTATCTTCTCACTGTAAACGTACATGATGAATGAAGCAAGAGAACTCTCTGGGGTCTCCTTTAAAAGGACTGTAATCCCACTTATGACATAATCACCTCCCAAAGGCCCCTATGTTTTAATACTATCACTTCCAGAGTTAGATTCCATAATATGATTTTGGGAGACAAACATTCACACCATAGTATATATAAACAAAAAAAGACACAAAAACAACAAACAAAAAATTATTTTAACTACCTATTATTTTCAACTACATAAACTTTTAATTTGTTTCTATATAATATTAAATAACTCATTTGAGTGATTCACTTATATCCAATGCATCTGAGTGCAATTAAATTTGCTTACCCAGCATATCCAGAAGCATATTTCTTCAGACTATCCCATTCCCCACCTTACAGGATTTACCACAATTAGAAGACAGGGGATAGAGGATAGATAGATAGATGTATACATAAACACACTTGTACATACACATATGCATATTTTTTCCTGTTAATGATACTCATGCAAATAAAATTTAAGCTCAAGGAAACCTGTCTTGTGTGTTACTTAATATCCAGTTTTTAGTCAACATCCAAAAACAAATAATCCAATAAAAACATGGATAGAAGACATGAACAAGTGTTTTTCCAAAGAACACTTTCAAATGTTCAGTAGATACATGAAAAGATGTCCATCATCATGTATCATCAGGAAATTGCAAAGCAAAACTAGAAAGAGGTACCACCTCACACCTGTCAGAATGGCTAAAATCAACACTACAAGAAACAAAAGGTGTTGGAGAGGATGTGAAAAAGTAACACTTGTGGGGGCTGCCTGGGTGGCTCAGTGGGTTAAGCCTCTGCCTTCAGCTCAGGTCATGATCTCTGGGTCCTGGGATCAAGTCCCACATCAGGCTCTCTGCCAGGCATGGAGCCTGCTCCCTCCTCTCTCTCTCTCTACTTGTGATCTCTCTCTGTCAAATGAATAAAATCTTAAAAAAAAAAAGAAAAAGTAACAATTGTGAACTGTTGGTGGTGATTCAAACTGATACAGCCATATTTGAAAACAGTATGGAATTTTCATAAAATTTAAAAATAGAAGTCCTTTGTGATCCAACAATCCTGTTGGTGTGTATTTACCCAATGAATATAAGAAAACTTATTCAAAGGGATGCTAGCACCCCTATGTTTATAGTAGCATTATTTATAAAGCTAAGATATGGAAAGCGCCCAAGTATCCATCAATTGATGAATAAATAAAGAATAATTGGTATGTATATGAAATGGAATATTATTCTGCCATAACAAAAGACTGAAATCTTGCCATTTGCAATAACATGGTTGGAACTAGACAGTATAATGCTAAAAGTAAAATAAGTCAGTCAGAGAAAGACAAATACCTTTACTCATATATGGAATAAAAGAAACAAAACAAACAAGCAAAGGGGAAATAATAAGACATAGAAAGAGAAACAAACCAAGAAACAGACATTTTATTACAGAGAACAAACTGATGGTTACTTGAGGGGATCTGAAAGGAGTGATGGATTAAATAAGTGATGGGGTTAATTAGAGCACTTGTCATAATGAGCACTGAGTGCTATATGTTATATTGTACACATGAAACTAATACAACCATGTATGTTAACTAACTGGATTTCAAATGAAAATTTTTTAAAATCCCAGTTTTTAGCTCACATTCTGGCTTACAAAAGGGATTTAGTCAGGAATTTGGAGATTAGTTAATGAACAAATAAGGGGTGAACAGGCAGTTGTTAGATAAAATTACTATCCTTTCTGGCATGATCTTATACCTTTTATCTAGAATTATTTTTAGCACTTTAGACTCTTCCCATTTTATTTTGAGTCATTAAACAAAAATTTCCTCAAAGGACCTTAGACTCCATCCAATTTGAGCAACAGTGTGAGAGAGGAAATGGTGTCCAGGAGGAAAAAAAAAAAGATGAAACTACTTTTGCTTACTAGTGAATGCATAGTTCTTCCACAGAAGAAGCTCTAAATGGTCAGGGCTCCAGCTTTATATGTTTTTGTCTTTTAGTTGAGACAAAAACAAACAAACAAACAAACAAACAAAAAACACTAATGAGCTTACTCTTAAAAGGAGGTAAACAAGAAACTAGCAAAGATTGAGTGTTAGGTATTGTCCCCCTCCTTTTTTTTTTTAATTATGTTATGTTAGTTACCAAACAATACATCATTAGTTTTTGAAGTAGTGTTCCATGATTCATTGTTTGTGTAAAACACCCAGTGCCCCATGCAATATGTGCCCTCCTTAATACCCATCACCAGGCTCACCCATCCCCACATCCTTCTCATCTTTAAAACCCTCAGTTTGTTTCTTGGAGTCCATAGTTTTTCACGTTTCATTTCCCCCTCCAATCCCCCCACTTCATTTTTCCTTTCCTTCTCCTAATGTCCTCCATGCTATTCCTTAGGTTCCACAAATAAGTGAAACCATATGATGATTGACTTTCACTGCTTGACTTATTTCACTTAACATAATCTCCTCCAGTCCCATCCATGCTGATGCAAAAGTTGGGTATTCATCCTTTCTGATGGCTGAGTGATATTTCATTGTATCCATAGATCACATCTTCTTGATCCTTTTGTCTGTTGAAGGGGATCTTGGCTCTTTCAACAGAATGGCTATTGTGGACATTGCTGCTATGAACACTGGGGTGCATATGGCCCTTCTTTCCAGTAAAATAGAGCTAGCCTATGACCCAGCAATTGCACTACTGAGTATTGACCTCAAAGATACAGATGCAGTGAAAAGAATTAGGTATTGTTAAAGCACAAATGCAGGGGATAGAAGTTATGGTACAGAAGAGGGAAGGGCAACCATATGGCAGAGTAGAATAAAGTAGCTCAGGAAGAAATTAGTCATATCCAGATATTGTAAGGCATGTGGGGTTGGCAGGGAGAGCATGAGAAATCATGAGAGAAGAGAGAGAAAAATGGACCAGGCAGGAGAGGTTTATAACATTTTAACATCTAAGGTAAGCATATGCAAAGCAGAATAGGGAAAGAAATAAAAGTTTTTATAAGGCTCAATACATGAGGAATAACGTGGAGGACACTGGGAGATGGAGAGAAGTGTGCTGGGGGAAATCGGAGGGAGAGACAAACCATGAGAGACTGTGGACTCTGAGAAACAAACTGAGGGTTTTGAAGAGGAGGGTGGCAGGTGGTTGGGTGAGCCCAGTGGTGGGTATTAAGGAGGGAATTTTTTACATGAAGCACTGGGTGTGGTGCATAAACAATGAATTTTGGATCCCTGAAAATAAACTAAAAGAAAAAAAAGACTGACTACAGACATGGACCACAGTGTAACACAGATATGGAACTCACTGTAATACCAGCCACTTCCCACCGACACACACAGACTATGATAATAATAAATAATAATGCAATTAAGAAAATTTCCTGCCAAATAATTTTTCCTCTTTTTTATTTTTATGATTATTATTTTTATTTTATTTTTAAAGTTTTTATTTAAATTGTAGTTAGTTAAAATAAGGTTAATATTAGTTTAAGGTGTACAATATAGTGATCAACACTGCCATACAATGGCTTAAATAAAAAAATGAAAAAAAATTTTTTTAAAGATTTTATTTTTAAATAAAACCTCTACACCCAAGGTGGATTTCAAACGTACAACCCCAAGATCAAGATTTACATATTTTACTGACTGTTCCAGCCAGGCACCCCAACAAATAAAAATTTTATAAAATTGTTGAGTTTGTGGGAGTCTCATTTGCTTAGTCAGTTAAGTGTCTGCCTTTGTCTCAGATCAGGATCTCAAGAGTCCTGGCATCGAGCTCCATATTGCTCATGCTCTCTCTCTCTCTCTCTCTCTCTCTCTCTCTCTGGCTTTTGCTCTTAAATAAATAAATAAAATATTTTTAAAAAAATTGTTGAATTTGTTTAACTAGTTTTAAACTAGTAGACAGAGATGAAGATAAAGTATGATGTCATGGGATGGAAAAATACAACTTACACGTTTTAAAAATAAAATGTGTAATGCAGGGGTGCCTGGGTGGCTCAGTGGTTAAGCCCCTGCCCTCGGCTCAGGTCATGATCTCAAGGTCCTGGGATCCAGTCCCCCATAGGGCTCTCTGCTCAGCAGGGAGCCTGCTTCCTCCTCTCTCTCTTCCTGCCTCTCTGCCTACTTGTGATTTCTCTCTGTCAAATAAATAAAATAAAATATAAAAAAAAATGTGTAATGAGAGTTACCTCACTTATTTTATCACCACACTGGGACTTTCCGTACTGAGTTTTTGTAATGTAAGGACCTATTTTATATTTTTATATTTTAGCAAGAGGCTTTCATTGAGATTAACCCTTAAACTGTCCTTGTTCCCCTTCCCCCAGGAAATTCACTTAAAAACAAGTCCTGGAAATCAGCTCCAGGTAACAAAGCCCATATACAAGGGTGGGTCAGGCCAGGTGGAGACATCAATCAGCGGGAGGGGGGCGGTGTTTGCATATTGTCTCCCTAGATACTAAGGAGTATGCCCCACTCCTCTGCCCTTTGGGAACCTTTTTGGCACTAATCCTAATCAAGGTGTAATAGGCTGGGTCAAATGTCTATACTAGGGTAAATTGAACCTCAATTGGTCACCTAGCCTCACTGTGGAGTTTCCTGTGTGTGTTAAAATCTCATTGGTCACCTGTGCGTGGCCAGGCCTGACTGCATGGCCTTTGCCCTTAAAAGCTAGACTGTGAAACAGCAAAGGGTTGCCTTCTCTCATAAGAGGTGTGGCCCCAAACGTTCGGTTAGATTCTTGATGCTTGGCATGAAATAAAGCTTTGCTTGACCTTTGCTTTACATCAGTCTCGCTCCTTTAATCATAGACCCATTATTGGGGCATAACAGTATTAATCTTAAAGTTATAAGTCCACAATGCATCCATCATCCATTCTACCCCTTAACATTCCCCTTTGGACAGACCCATGATCTAGAACAAGCCTTATTTTATAGTGCCTTGTAGGAGATTTTTGCTGCTGCCTAAATTGCCTACTTTCCTCTCACCATTACCACGGAAATTGGGTCCACTGAAACAAAGGGGTAGTGTAAGAAATTAAGACTTCCATAAATCTCTTTAAATAATAAAGTATAAGATAGTGATACCTTTTTTTCTGCCACATAACCAATTCTTGCAAGAATAAAGTCATATAAGAGAATTTACAACACATGCTAGCATTATCCTACTGGACCCAGACCATTTGTATGTTTCTCTGTCTCTGAGAAATGTAGTTATTTACATGACTGAAACCTAAAAATTGTTTGATATGACTAGTAATATCACCTACATTATTTTAAAGCCTGTTTAAGGCTTCTGTAATACATAGGTTTTTTAAAAACTTATTAAGCATCTTGTATATATCAAACACTTTAAAAATCTCTGCTTTAAAAAAAAACTCTACCTCAATGGAACTTTGAGTCTGAAAAAGATACAGGCAATATACAAGGCAACAGATAGAATAATTACATATTTGATTATATACTCTGAGGATGTCACCTTAAATTGATATGAAAACGATCAGAAGGATCTGGATTTCTTGTCAAAATATTTTGCCTTAAAAAGAAATTGATATTTAGGGAAAGTTGTTACTGAAAGAGGTCCTGTGTCAACCAAAAATGTTAAACCATGATCTCGCTAAATTTTCCAGTTGTGATCATTGCTTTGTTTAGCTGTCTTCTATTAAGACTGAATTTAGTAATTCAGTCTCAGATTTCAGTAAGTCTTTTTTTTTTAAGATTTTATTTATTTATTAGAGAGAGAGAGGGAGGGGCAGAGGGAGAGGAAGAACCAGACTCCTTGCTGAGCAGGTAGCTGATGCAGGACTGGATCCTAGTACCCTGGCATCATGACCTAAGCTGAAGGAAGACACTTAACCAACTGAGCCACCCAGGCACTCTAGACTGTAAACTTCTTAAAGGTAAAAAAGTTTATTCTTCTAGTAGTTCCACAGACATTTCTAACATCCATAAGAAAGCATGTACTGATGTAAAATGCCAGCAAATCAAATTATTTAAAAAAGAAAGAAAGAAAGAAAAGATATATCTGGATAAAGAGAAAAACAGAAAATCTAATAATACATTGAATTATTAGAGCAAAGAGTGGAGGAAGAGAAAATAAATATGAAATAGAGATTTCCACTAAAAGAAAAAAATTGAATAAGGCAGGAGATTTAGAAAATTATTATGACAGACTTGAGAAAAAAATAAAATAGGAATTTTTAGAAAATAGCAATGAATGAAAAGGTAAATTGTTCCTACCTTTATAATATTAGCTGTTTGTTGTTGTTGTTGTTGCTAATTTACCTATTTAAGCTAAGAAACAAAGAAAGGTTTCATTTAGGAATAAGGTTTCTATGTATATATATATATTTTTTTCCCATTTAGGGATAAGGTGTATAATTATATGTATATATATATATATATATATATATATATATATATACATATATATATTAATTTTAATTGTTAGAAAATGTGTCACATAAAGTGTTGAAACTTTAAGATACAGATGCAACATGTAACAAACTGCATTGTTTGAACGTCTAATTTGTAAGTGCTGTTAGAGGAAACTTGGTGGAAATGTTCTTATGTGATTGTGTTTCTGGAACTAAGTATATTTATTAATAAGGAATAGTCTAAAACTATGAAATGACCAGGAGTGGACAATTTCCCTAATCCTATCAGCTCTTTGCAGCTCTTTTAATAGCCCCCTTCAGGAATATCAGCTTTATTTATCTAATTAAATTTTATATTAATGTGCTTTTGACTTTTGGCCTTTCTCTTCCTTCTGTTCTTTTTTTTCCCCTAAATTACATGTTTCTGTTTAACAGCTACTATCAATTCTTTGATATGAATACTCAACATCAATTTACTAACTCCAGAGATGAAGGAGCATCAATATTTAGAAGCGAAGAATACAAAGCCTTGGGCATCTGGATGGCTCAGTCACTTAAGCATCTGCCTTCGACTCAGGTGGTGATCCCAGGGTCGTGGGATGGAACCCCAGGTTGAACTTTCTGCTCAGCTGGGAGCCTACTTCTCCCTCTCCTTCTGCCTGCAGCTCCCTTTGCTTGCGTTCTCCCTCTCTTTGTCAACTAAATAAAATATAATAAAATAATGTAAACAATACATTTATTTATTTATTAAAATGCAATTATTACACAATACATAATGTATTGCATAATTATAATAATGATTAAATAATTTATTAAATATTTATATTAAATATATCAATTTAATTAAATAAATATTTTTAGAATTTAAAATATTTCAAATTTAGATTATTAAATATTAAATCATTAATTTAATAAATAAATATCTAAACATAATTAACTAAAATAATTTATTTATTAAAATGAATAAAATAATGTTGTCATTATCTGAGCATGTAATTTTAAATAGTCTAAAAAAAACCATGTAATAAAGTCTAAATACATTGAGTTCAGATATTTATACAAGTTAACCCAGACACTCAACCCACAGACAGTTTCAAAACTTTTGTTTTTATCTACTACTCAAAATACGATTTTAATGTATTTATTTGTAACTTTGACATAGCAAGGAAACTTGGAGGAAAAGGAGACATTTGCTTTTAATATTTGAAAATTATTTGGTGATTTAAAAAAAATAAAAACCTTAACACGTGAGCATTTCTTCTTAAATAACACTGTGAAGTTTCTGAGTCGCATTCTATTAAAAGTGCTGATAAAATGGCCTCAGTTACTCATTTAAATTATCAGCTGAATGGGTAACAAATGAAGTAGAGAGCTTTTTAATTATTTATGAATGTATTGCTTGTGGAAGGAGTGCCACATAGAGTTACCTCTCTTTTTGGCTTTGTTTTTTGAGCAGTAGTGGAATCTATGAATGAGATTAAACATAAGGACATTCACAGAAATTCTTAATGAACTTCTGGGGAAGGGCAATAAGTGCAAGGAAAACTGCAGCAAGACTAATTACAAATTTCAAGTGGTCATCGCTTAATTATAGAAGCTTTTAAGTTCAAGTAATATATCATTTTTATGAGCCTATCATATTGTATTAATTACCACAAACTGCACTCTTGAACACTTATCTTTTCACATATTTCTTATTCTTAGTACTTAAAATTACCCTTATGATTGATAAGTAAATGGATTTTACTGACAATGCATTTATTTAAATAAATAAATAATGCTGTTTATATATATAAAAACAATTGAATATGTGTATGTGTTCAATGAATTTTTTTTTCAAATTAACATCTTAATTCTACCACATTAGTTACAAATAGATATAGACTTTATAGATTCATCCAATATTTTATTCTTAAATTTATATGTCCTTTGTGAAGTAAATGAAACTGTATATATTAAATATAATCCTATCACATGTAACAGTTACTAGTGCATCCCAGGACATACATAGGTCAGGTCCTACTCAAGGCATCACGGATAACTGGATTTAACTTTCTATCCTAGGAGTCTTCTGTATATTTCTGTGGCTTTTATACTACAATCAGGAGGAAGAATTCTTTTGCTAAAAGCTTCCAAATGACTATGCGAGTAGATTATTTGGAGACTAGTGATATAATATTATTGTTTAATATGTGAAGCATGATAAAATAAAATGCTATTGCCATATTTAATTTGTTCAGTAAAGCATTCATTTAGTTATCAAGCATTCATTTTCTTTTTTTAAAGATTTTATTTATTTATTTGACAGACAGAGATCACGAGTAGACAGAGAGACAGGCAGAGAGAAAGGAAGGGGAGCAGGGTACCTGCTGAGCAGAGAGCCTGATGTGGGACACTATCCCAGGACTCTGGGATCATGACTTGAGCAGAAGGCAGAGGCTTTAATGCACTGAGCCACCCAAGAGCCCCAAGCATTCATTTTCTTTATACAGAAGAGATAGAACAATATTATATAGTAGAAAATACAGTAAATAATCTAGAAACCTTGATCATGTTGTTTTGGCAATTTTAGAACATAAAATTAGCTAAAGCTCAAGTGCAAGTTATATTTGTATCATAGGAGGAAAAGTTAATTAAAAGTTTGTTTATTACCATAGTTTAACACTTCAACAAAATGATAACGAGTCCAAAATCAATGAATATATGAAGTATACAATAAAAACAATAATCTTGAGTGTATGTGACTCACTGTATGTATTGATAGGCTAGAAATCAAAGGGAAAGTATCTATAGGGTTTGTTCAGTTCCATGCACATCAGATTAATAGGCTTTCTCATATTGCTTCCTTCACCACATTAATTTGTCTAATGAAGTTTTCAAGAGTTAAAGACAGTGATAGGTTCATGGCTGGAGAGAAGGTACAGAATCTAAGATAGTTCAGCAGTGCTTATTATTTAAGAGAAAGACAGCATTGGAGGTGAGGGGTATATCATGCATCCTGTTTTCACTCCCTTTGTGGAGCACCTACCCTGGAGGTCATGTAATAATAACCAATGACCAAAAAACAATAAAAAAGCCCAAACATCCATGTGGAAGTGCCATCCCTGCCTGGAGATGAGTAGACTGCTCAAACAGATCCTGGGCAGGCATCTCAGCCCAGGCCTGTGCTGGGGAAGCTGGTTCCTGGCTTTGGGCGCAATCTGGAAGCCAGCAAACTGACGGGAGAGTGCAGCCAGGGTTAACAGGACTGATGATCTTTTTGCAGCCAGGCCGCGGGTGGACACCCGCTCAAGGAGCCAGGCTAGGAGGCTGCCCAGCTCCAGCGCTGGCAAAGCTTGCAGCCCCCGGGGCTTCCCCCGCGTCCCAGCCAGGGCGGGGCCTCAGGAGGGAGGGGTGGGGGCGGGGCAGATAAGGGCTTTGCTAATTGCCAAAGCGAAAAGTGAGCTCGCGGAGGACTCAGGAGGGAGGAGGGCGGGGGCGGGTGGAGGGCGGCGGGGAGAAGGCGCTTTGCTAATTGCCGAAGCTGGAAGTGAGCTCACAGAGGATGTGGCTGAGAGTCTGGGAGGAGGTGGAGGGGCTGGCGGAGGAGGGGCGGGCAGCGCCTTGGTGCTGTGCTGCGGCCCAGTCGGGACGGCAGGACCCACCGGACTCGCCGCCCGTGCGCTCCCTTGTGAGGCCTCCCTGTCCCGCTCCTGCTGCCTGCTGCCCCTCCCCGCCCCAAGGCTTCTCCGGACCACCCTCTGCACACAGGTAAAGTGACACCGCGCCGCGCCCTCACCTGGAGCAGAAAGCGCGGACCCGACCTGGGGGCGGAGAGGGGGGTTGTGGAGGCCCAGCCTCCCGCGAACCCCAGGGCACCGGGACCACCCCGGACGCTGCGCCAAACCCGGGTCCTCATGGGGTCGGGCTGGGGACAGCGCCTTGCGAGGTGCCCCTCGCCAGCGGGCGCGCTAGCCGCCATCTTTTGGCAGCCCCATGCGCCCGTGCTGAGGACCCTCTTCCCTCCCCCACCGTGGCCCCGCTGCTTTTGTTCTGGCCTTGGGATCCCAGTGGAAACTAGTCCCTCAGACCTCCCTGGCAGCAAGGAGGGCAGGGAGGGATTCTTGGTTTTCTGCCCTGGCTCCTCCTCTCTCCCCATTCACAAGCCTTCTGGCTTCCCTTTCCTCTCCTCATTGTCAGTTTTCTGAAATGGTTTTCTTCTGCATGTTGACCCGAAGAGCTATTTCATGAATGAATATACACGAAACTGAGTTGGAGCCCACCTGTGAGAGCCCACCTATAGAGGCCTTTCATTAGAATGGTCTCTGGTTCTAGCCTCAGTTCAGAATACTGCATGTACCTGAGGATCGAGTCCAGATGTTTCTTTCATCTCTGACTTGAATTTGAAATCCTCCTCAGACTTCAGCTTCCAGGATTTCTCCAGTCCTTGCTCTCCCACTGTCTTGGTGGGGATCCGCCATGAGTGTTGAACACAGGAATGAATGAATGATATATACCCCAGATTGCTGGGGCTTTGTCATGTTTTGCTGAGGTTGGAAAGGCTTGGTAGAGACCCCCTGTATGCAGATAGAGAGCTGCATGCAATTGCTTAGATAAACGTGTTCCCCACTTAATTGCTTGGGCATTGAACATTTCACCCTTAACCTGTGGCTTGAGCAGTTAGGAGGAGACAATTTGGAGGTGAATCAGAAGATGGCTGAATCCACATGGTGGTGGTCTGAGTTTGGGAGATTTTCTTAGAGATTCATACGAAAGATCTAAATTCTTCCAGTGGGGAGTGGTAAACATTTTATCGATGGGAGATGGAAAATAAATGGTCTGGTTAACCTTTCCCTCCCCCTCAAAACCCATTATTTAAAAATGCAAAAAGGGAAGTGAAGGGAGAAAACCTCCCACTCCCATCCCCACTCACCTCCATAGCCACCTCCTCTTCCAAGAACCTAAAAGACAAGGTGCCAAGAAGTGTTAGGTACCAGCAGTAGTCAGATCTCATTCAAGGATCATGGTGAAAGGCATTCAAAGAGATTGTGGGGGAACAAGTTTAAGGTTTGCCTGGTCCCATAAAAATTAATGGCACTAGAGAAGATGAGCTTTGGGAACTATAGCTTAATGGATACAATGTGTAAAAAGCTTCAGTGAGTCATGGTGGGAAGAGGCTATGAGGGTAGCAAACACAGTCTTAGATGATGTTATTAATAGCACTATAGGCTCTAGATTTCCTGTGGTGGTGGTCTTGGCAAGACCAGCCCGGCCAAAGTGGATACTCTCAACTGGAACAGAGGGTCTTGGAGATGCCAGCACGTGAGGTATGATGAGAGGGTAAAATGATAGGAGGTGTCCTTTGGAAGGACTGACTCCTTGACTTTAAAAGGGAGAACCCAAATCTGTAGGTGAAATCTTTCTGGCTAAAAAGAGGGCCAAGGCCTCCTAAGGCCAAGGTCTCCTCGTCACTTGCAAAGATGTCGAAGAACATATTCAGACATTTCAAAGATGTCCTCATATCATTGGTTCCCACTCTGGAATTCTATCAATAAGGTGAGAGTTCCTCTAGTTGAAAAAGAGATCTAAAAAGACTTCCCTTTCTCATGTAATTTCTGTAACCTCCAGGACACACCCACCTCCCCCTTCCAGCTCTGTAATGAAGCCACAGCTGGTGCCAATTTGTGGAACTCCTTAAAGGCTATTCTCCCTTATATACCCCCGGACCAAGTTCCCATGCTCCCTCACCTGATTTCCTGCACTCACCTCCCACCTGGTGTGTTCACACCTGCAAGTGCCTTTTACCAACCCCTTTGTCAAAAGGCAGCCAGATTGACCTTTCAAAGACCTATCAGTTCCTGGCATTTGTCTCCATAGAAATCTGCACTGATCTTCTAACAAATTCTCAGTCCTCCAAAGGCACCCATAATCCTCCCATCAGTCTCTTCATACCCCTCCAACTGACTGATGCCTGTTCTGCCCCATCTCTCTGCCCTTCAACCACACTGCCTCCTTCTTCCTGTGGAGACCTCTCATGGCACCTGCCTCCAAGCACAGGTGATTCCCATTGATGGGAAGACCCTCTTCTCTCCCCCATCTCCCCACTCCAGTTACTCCCACTTATTCGTGAGCTCACAAGCCCCATGGTACACACTCTCCATGCAGCCTGCTCTTTCTTTTCTAGCACTGGCCTCCGTTTCTAGCTGTGGTTGTGTCATGGATGTCCCTCCCCAGCCAGCCTCCAAGCTCTCCTTCCCTTTAGCTCCAACACCTGACATAGTGCCTGGCACGTAGTAAGCCCTGGCTAGCTTCTAAGAGCCTCACTGAGGGACTGAAAGCATTTTAAAAATGTCACTACGTAGGTTCCAAACTGTAGGCAGAAAAAGCTTTGCCTGGATTGACATTTTAGAGACGTATTCATCAAGTTGGATGTGTTCACTGACTTTGCCTTGTAAAATTTAAAAAAAAAAAAAGGACCTCTGTATCGCTTCGCATCTAACGAAGGCGAATGTATACTATTAGACCACGTTATGAGCTTAATGGAAGGAGACAAGATGTTTTCGCTAAGAAAATGTATAAGACTGTTGAGGTCAAGTGGGAGGAAACAGTCCGTTTGTTGGAGCATTGCTATCTTACTGTATTACAGCCACTCATAAAAATCTGACACGGGGTGAGTCAGAATTGTCTGTCGGAGATGAGTTAGATCTGGCTCATGTTCCTACAGACATGAAAGCCAGAAACGAAGAAGGAGGCTTTGAAAGCGTGGGTTGAGGAGGCCGTGTGGTTCACTGCGATGAGCTAAGTGCCCAGGGCCACCAGCAGACATGCTGGCCTGTGTCCTTCCTTTGTTCTGGGGTCCCTCTTGCACCATGTGGTGAGGCTGGTGGCTGGGAGCAGCTCAGGACAGGACCTGGTGTCATCTTACCTCTCCCACCCTCCTGTGGGCTCCAGTGGGCTCCAGTAGGTCCCAAGGGACAGCCTGCCTTCCTTGAAAAGCCCAGTAGCACTGGGAGCAGAAACTGGGACCAAAGAGTGAACACCCTGTTTGACAAGCTGGACCAGCCACCTCTTCTTCAGATGCAGGGGGAGCCCTGGCATGCTGACTCCTCCCTTCTCCCTTTCCCCTCTCCTCTCTTCCTCCCTCTTTCTTTCCCCTCTCTCCTTCCCTGGTGGTGCCCTTTCCCAATGCCCACTTCATCCCTTTTCCTTTCTACATGCCTGTCTTCTAGAGTTTCTTCTCTTTCCTCCCCATTACTTCCCTTCATCTGAATCTCCTTTTTGGTTCCTTTGTCCCTGCTCTCTGCTCCTCCTCCCCTTCCCTGGCTCCTGTTCAGCTCCATTGCGAATGCAGGCAGAGCTGGACTAACATGCTCACTTGCTAGCTCAGCCACCCTCCAGAGAAGTCACTCTTCGGTGGCCACCTTCCTGACCCCCTGGTCGCTTCTCCACTTGTTCAGATATTGCTCTGAAGTCTGAGGAGGACAGAGCGGGGCTGCCACAGAAGCAGGCCAGAGGAGAAACCAAAACATGTGTCCACACTGTCCACCAGCACTGCTGCTCTGAGAGCTTTCGGAGTCCTCAACAGGGTTAGGATTTAGGGGCTTCTTCAGAACCGGGAGTGAAAACAACCATAGGTCAAAAGGAAACCTACGGCCCCCACACAAAAATAATAATCACAAATGAAAACTATGTTAACTCTGAGTCCCAAAGTCGAAAAATTGCCTTGAATCTGTCACTAGAAAGCACCCAAGGCCTCACTCTCTGGGTTCTGGGTGCCCTGGGAATGGCAGGAGGCTCTGACAGGCGCGTGGGAGTGTCCAACTATGGGGGCTAACCTGCCCGCTGGCTGGGGTGGGGGGTGCCTCCTGTGGCGCTGTCCTGGCCCGGCCCCCTGCGGACAAGGTGTGGCGTGGCGTCCCGGGTGGTCCTGGTGCCCTGGGGTTGGCGGGAGGCTGGGCCCCGACCACCCCACACCCTGCTCCTGTCCTGCGTTTTCTGCTTCAGGTGAGGGCACCTCGCGGTGTCACTTTACCTGTGAGCAGAGGGTCCTCCAGAGAAGCCATGGGGCGGGGAGGGGCAGCAGGTGGCCTGAACAGGACACCGCGGCGTCCAGGGCTAGGCTGCAGCGTGGGAGTGCAGGGGCAGCGAGTATGGTGTGTCCTGCAGTCCCGAATGGCCTGCAGCACAGCACCCTGGCGCTGTGCACCCCTCCTTCCCGCCTGGGCAATTAGCAAAGCCCCTTCTTCAGGCCGCCCCCGCCCCGCCCCCGCCCCCCTCCCTCCTGAGTCCTCTGAGAGCTCACTTCCAGCTTTGGAAATTAGCAAAGACCCTTCTCTGCTCCGGCACCGCCCCCTCACTCCTGAAACCTGAGCCCTGGCTGGGGTGCGGGGCTAAGCCCTGGCAGGCTACTGCATTGCCAGCGCCTGCGCTGGGCAGATTCCTAGCCTGGCTCCCTGAGCGGGTGTCCACGTGCAGCCTGGCTGCGAATAGATCATCAGTCTTAAACGCCGGCAGCACACTTGGGTCAGTTTGCTGGCTTCCAGATTGCGCCCAAAGCCAGGAACCAGCTTCCCCAGCACAGGCCTGGGCTGAGATGCCTGCCTGGGATCTGTCTGAGCAGTCTCCTGGACTCCAGGCAGGGATGGCACGTCGACCTGGATGTTTGGGGTTTCGTTTGTTTTTTTTGGTCATTGGTTATTACATGACCTCCAGGGTAGGTGCTCCACAAAGGGAGTGAAAACAGGACACCTGATATATATGCATATGGCCATTCTAGAAAAATCGCTTGGGGTTCTCTCGGAAACGCGGCATTGGTCCTTGCACTATGGTTTAATAGAAAAGGGATTATGCACCAAGTTACTTAAATGAGCATAGGTTGAAATCCTTTACTGAGAGTAAATATTTTAAATAGTTATATTTTAACTAAATCTATCATCAATCATAAATCTATTACACGAAGGTTACAGGCAATTTAAAAGCAAGAGCACTCTCTTCAGGGTTTTAAATAATCCCTGTCTGTCTTGGCACATGAGAATGCAAAGATAGGAACTGGTTTGTAAAAGATCATATAATAGCTTTTACTAATTCTATTTATTTGACAGACAGAGATCACAAGTAGGCAGAGAGGCAGGCAGAGAGAAAGATGGGGAAGCAGGCTCCCCGTCAAGCAGAGAGCCTGATGAAGGGCTTGATCCCAGGACCCTGAGATCATGACCTGAGCCCAAGGCAGAGGCTTAACAAACTGAGCCACCCAGACGCCCCCAGATGAAATACATTTCTGACTTAGAAACTTCAGATAGAATTATTTTGTCCATGATGACAACTGAAGAAAATGTGTCATCCCTAAACCTAACCTTAAACCCTACCAATGCTGAAACCTAAGCTGACCTTAAAGCCCAAACTAGAACCCTGAATCCCAAACCTGGAATGGAACCCAAAGCCTGTACCTGAGCCCTGGATCCAAGCCCTGAACCACAAACCCAAACCCTAAACCAGACCTCCAAGTCATGGAACCTGAACCCAAATCTCAGCATGAAGTCAAACCCCAAATTTGACCTTGAACTTTATCCCATAAGCCCTGAGTCTTAATGCCTAAATCATAAACTTAAATCCCTAAACTATAACTCTGTTCCCTTGTCCTTCAATCTAAATCCTCACCCTAACACTAAACCCAAAGCCTGATCTAGAACTCTGACTCAAACCTGAACCTGAACCCAAATTCAAACCCTTCACCACACTTTGCTTATGCACTTGCCATTGATGGATATTTGCAGTTTCTACCTCTTGATTCTTGTGAACATTGTTTGGGTTGGGGGCTAGGGTTAGGGTCTTGTTTTAGGGTAGGGTCCAGGCTTAAGACCAAGTTGAGGTCAGAGTGTGGGTCTGCATCAGGGCCATGTTCAGTGACACTGTTTGGGTCAAGGACTTTTGTAATTCCACATTGTTTCCAATTCATTGTTCCTTAGCTATTTGGGGGAAAGTTGGGGGGTATTGGGCTCCATGCAGCTTGAATTTCCGGAATGAAATGGCTTCAGCTGGACCCCAGGAGGGAGCAGGACATTCCACTGAAGGGTGAGCTCCCACAGTCCTGCACTGCCTTCCACCGCCTGCAGAGGGCGCCAGACCCCAGCTCCCGCCCTGAGCCCAGGCTGCACAGCCACACCTGGGACCAGAGCCCCGCCTCTTCAGGACCCACTGTGGAGACTTCTGGAGAATGTGGGGCGCCTCCCACCCTGACAGGACAAGCTGAGGAGGGTGTGGCTCTGCATCCACACTGACCGGACCCTTTGTGGAGGACACGCCCACACTGGCAGCAGTCCAACCTCCTAAGGACCAGATGCTGGAGGAGCTGAGGAGAAGCCGGCTGAGTGGACTGTCAAGGGGTTCATGGTCTCAGGACCCCACAGAGGAAGGGCGCCCTGTGTAGACACTGGGGCTTCCGTCGTTTTGTGTGAGGAGACGTGGCCTCCTGCTGTGCTGTGCGCGGGGCTGTGGGGTCCCCCCTTTCTGGGCTCGGGTGCTCCTCGGTCCTCGTCTGTGTTTGTGTGCTCGCGGATTCAGTTCCTGGGGCTCCTCAGATGGTCTGCAGTCAGGGAGCGTCTGCCTTCTTCGGTGCTTGTGCTCTCCCCACCTCACCCTTCGGGGTCCTTCCCGTGTCCACACCCACTCCAGGCTTGCGCCGAGTCCGGAAATTCGGGAGCCAGAGTGAGGACTCTGTAGACGGTTTTGGGGAGAGTAGGTATTTTCCCAGTGTGGGTTCTACCCTGAGCACAGTCCCTCCCCATCTCCGTGTGTACCCCTTCCTGTCTGTCGTCATTGTTGCAGGGCTGTCAGATGACAGGTCTGTCACCTTCTTGGTTCAGGGGCCTCCTGGGTATCTTGCTGTCTTGGATGCAGGTGTAAATGAGATCGTTCTCCGCAGTCTCTTTTTGATGGTTCCTTCCGAGCACGTAGGAGTGCCACTAATTTGTGCATATTGATTTTGTTCCTTGCAAGATCTTGAATTTATTTGTTCGATTGGCCTTAAACTCAATCTGCCAGTTATTTGACCAGCAGCATGGATTTAATTGGGAAGAGCAGAGAATGGCAGTCTGGGCTGAGCAAGCTAAGGTCCCATCACGGGCAAGTGCGAGAAACAAAGGAGAGGAACATTATTTCATGGAGGAGGAAGAAGTTGGGAAGGGTGCTTGAAGGAAAGTCCCTTGGAGAAAGGCAGGGTGATGGAGAATTCTCACCAGCTGAGCTGCAAAGCTCCTACAAAAAGTCAGGAGATGAATCGCCAGCTTCCCGTGTGGGGCCTGGAATTGGTGAGTCTCTCCTGTGGGGGATTGCAATGTGGAGTCTGTAATGGGCACTGAGCAGCAGGCGCCCCCTTCCAGCCTCCCCTTCTGGCATCCCCAGTCCACTTTACTGGGGCTTCCCTTCCTGCTTTGCACAGTTCTAACCAGCTTTTGGTGGAACGTTGTGGAAAAACTGAAATTCCAAATCCACTGCTTCTACTGCACCTGAGATACAGGGGCCCATGATTTAATTTTCCCACGAGTCTCTTGCTAACATGTGTCCTCTCCATGTTGGGTGACCTGGATCTGGGAGGGCTTGGACTCCATCCCAAAGTCTGATGTTCTCTCTGCTTCCGTGTCGTCGTGCTAACATGGATGTTTGGAAGATTCATTTCCTCTGTGGTGATTTCAAAGTGCAGTCAGCTTGTTATAGCAGCACAAATACGTGCTGTCTCCACACTCAGATTCCCCAGCCATTATTTCTTTACCACGTTTGCCACTTCACACGGGATGCTTCAGTGTGTTTGATCCCACACCAGGACAATGTCCTGCAGAACCACCACATAACCTGAAATGAGGAGATCATTACAGAACCCATCCAAGGGTTAGTGTTAGGAACCAGGGACATGGCAGGACTGACCTGAAGTCCCCATGGAGAGCTGTCTGGGTGGCTGAGTTGACAGTGGATGTGAGGGTGAGTGTCTGGCTCTGGCTTTGTGTCCAGGAGTCAGCTCTGTGTGGGTGTGTCCTCAGCTAGGCATGCAGATTTCTGCTCCTCTGAATCCTTTCCGGAGTTCCAAATGGCACAGTTTCCTTCTGGGCAGCAGGCTGAGTTCTCTGGTATTGCCCATGTGTCCCCAAATTGTAGGGCACCTACTGCAAGGCCTTTGGGGTCAGAATCCTGAGAACCAAACCAAACCAAAGGTTATGGTTAGGGCCCACCACATGGCAGGCCCGATCTGCCAGCACTCTGTCCATCTTTCTGGGGGAGGGGGCAGTCGAGGGATTTGTTCAGGGTGAGTGTCAAGCTCCAGGTTTGCATCCAGTGGCCTGCTGAATATGGGGGTGTCCAGAGGTAGGAATGCAGATTTCAGTTCCTCTGAATCCTTTCTGGAGTTCCAAATGGCATGGTTCCTTTCAGGGTGGCAGGGTGAGTCCTATGGTGTTCCTCACTGTCCCCAATCTCTGAGGCTTTGGAGCCAGGCCGTCGGGGACAGACCTCTCAGGACAGAATCTAGGCTTAAGAGTTTGTGCCTATGGGCATGGCTGCACTGATCTGAAAGCACTGTGGCGAGGATCACAGGGGTCTGAGTTGAGAGCATGGTTCAGGATCAGTATCAAGGTCTGGGTTTGTGTCCAGGGGACCGCTGAATGTGGGGGTGGTCTCAGATGTCCAAGACGATTTCCCCTACTCTGAACCCTTTCCAGCATTCCAAATAGCCTGGTTTCCTTCTGGATGGCAAGCTGAAATCTCTGGGATTTCTCAGGTCTTGCCCTTGCCCTTGCAAGGGCAAGATACTTTTTACAGTAAAAGAATTCACCAGATCAGCTGAACAGCAAAAAAGACACAGCTCAAGAGTTAATCAGTGAACAGGAATATCATGCCAAAACCTTCTTTGATAACACACTACAGAGCAAGGGAAGATAGGAGAGAAAGCTGAGATATAAAGGACAAACCCTCCAACTTTCCAACATCATTCCCTACTTGTTTATTTCCATTGCTGTCAGCTTCTTCCCAGTCTAAAATAAGTCACCTGAGCCAGCCTTTTTTCTTCCTGAGATTGGGGCACTGCAAAGCCCACCAGAGGGGCCAAGGGCACCCCTATACCTGCTGAGCTGAGGCCCATTTGTACCCCAACCGTGAGGAGGTACCAGCCTGTCCCCCTGGTGCTCCATGGTCTGTGGCAGTCCTTCCTTCTGGACCCTGCTTTGCTGCTCTATTTTCGCTAACCCTGGTCTCAAACTAGGGATTGCTCCTGGAAGAGGAACTCAGGGAGATGAGGCTCAGGAGGGTCTCCCTGCCTGGAATCTTCGTGTGAGGAGTGCACAGCCAACAGATTTTGCCCAGGGACTTGCAAAATGCAGAGAGGCAGATTTCTTTTCTCTCTTTCTCTCTCTCTCTAGCCTCATACTAACCAGGAGTTCTTAGAACTTTCTTCAGTGACTTCTAGGTGTAGCTTGGCCACTTTTTCACAGAAAGGCCACTTGAGCATGATGAAACACACGTATAAGCAATTACATTAAAAAAAAACAATAAGCCAATGCACACAGACCTTTGACAGCAGCACAGGACGCTCAAGGGACCAGAGTCCCTACCTTGGGCAATAGTGGTAGAGGCCGGGTTCTGCCATGCAGGTCCCTAGACCTTTGGCAGTTTCCACGATTGCAAATCCAGACATGCAGAATCCTGAGGGACAACCTACTAACTGCAAAAGAGCAAAAATTCATCAGGATTCAGAGAGTGGAAATCCATTTGTACTGGAAAAGAAAGAAGTAGGCTTGCTGTGAATCCAGCAGGGAGGACAGGCATAGATAAAGGCTGGTGTATGGGTCACGGAAACTATTGTTTCTCAAGGGTCCTGCTGTCTCTGTAAAATGCTATGAGGACTGTCTCTTGGGGACCTCCTGCTTTCCTACCAGTGACACCCCCAGATTCTGCTTTGCTAGTCCCATGGATTCCTGGGGATACCCAGTTGATAAGCTACACTGTCCTCATGACAACACTTGCTAATGGACTGAATGTTTGTGTCTTGTCCCAATTCAGATGTTGAAGCCCTGACCCTCAAGGAGTGCCATCAGGAGGTATGGGCTTTGAGAGGTGGTGAGGTCATGAGATTGGAACACTTGTGAATGAGATAAAAGCACTTCTGAGAAACGACCTGAGAGATTGTTCTGCCAGCTGTCATCCATGCAAGTCTACAACAGAAATATGGGCATTTATAGATAATGAAGCAGTCTCTTGCTAGATATCAGATCTCCCAGGATCTTGCTTTTGGACTTCTCAGTCTCTAGAACTGCAAGGAATAGTACATGTTTTGCTGTTTCAGCCACCCAGTCTGTCATCATGTGTTGCAGCAACTTGAACTGAATAAAGCAGAGCCCAAGTCCTGGTTAATCCCTGCTTCTACTCATTTCCCCTCAGAAAGAGCTTCTAATCCAGAACTGACCTCTGCTTTCCATACACGTGCTTCAGACTCCTTCTGTGAGAGCCCAGACTTTGTAGAAGACTCCTCCCTCATGGCAACCAGCATTCTGTGACTCCTGAGGACTGTCCTCCCTGACTGTATTGAGTCAATCAATCTGAATTTGATTCTGGAGTCCCAGGATCAAGGACTGCATCAGGCTCCCAGCTTCATGGGGAGTCCGCTTCTCCCTCTGACCTTCTCCCCTCTCATGCTCTCTCTCTCACTCTCTCTCTCTCAAATAAATAAATAAAAATCTTTTAAAAATCTGATTTTAACAGACCATAAGCTTGTTCTTGCTGGTCTTTGGAAGATTAGGCATTAGCCCTTCGGAGAAAGTTCTGAATGGCTGCTTCATGAAGGGGTGAACTGTGTCCCCAAAGTCTCTTTTTGCTGCCTTCTAATCAGAGATGCTGAGACAAATCCTCCCAGGTGCTGGTTTTTCAAAGCACTTAATGCTTTGGCTTTGAAGTTCCTCACTTGACAGTTCTGCTTTAATCAGTTTGTGACAAAACAGCCAATTGGTGGTGGATGCAAAGTGCACTGATAAAGTTAATATCAGGGAACAATTTTTTGAGTGTCATGCATGTGCACGTGTGTGCACACACATATCCATGTGCTAAGCATTATGGTAAATGTCTGACAAGAACTAAAACATCAAAAAGTCAGGATACCCCATTAGCTGATATTTTTATTATTCCTACATCCTAAACTATAAAAAACAGGGTCAGAGAATAAGAAGTGGCAAAAAGAATCTAGATTTGAGGCAGTTCGATTTCTCAGCCAGCCTTGATCAAAAGGCATGTACACCTGTGTCTAGTTTCAGCTCTGTGTAACCTTGCCATAACCTTGGATAAGCCATTCATCTCTCAAGTTCAGGTTCTTGGTCCAAGGAGGGAAGGGGCACAGGTTGAGTACCTCCAGTGAGACTTCCTGGCAGGCTTGTTCATCCAAGCATTCCTGTTTCAGTTTGAGTAATTAAAGCCAGTCTTTGTTTTACCGAAGGCCAAGCTTGTCCAGTGTGTCCATGCCACCAGCCAACAGCATTTGTCCATGCCATGTAACAACTGAGCAACATTCATAGGAATGGGGGGAGGAAAAGATGTCCACAGTTGTTGACAGATGTTCTGCATGGAGGAACAGGAGCTGGGGCCATCACCTGCTGTTTCTAGTGGCCTTCTCTGTCGAGTTAAAATAAATGGCAATTATTTGCAATGACAGGGATGAAAGTAGAGGGTATTATGCCAAGCGAAATAAGTCAGTCAGAGAAAGACAATTATCATATGATCTCACTCATATGTGGAGTTCAAGAAACAAACCAGAATCATAGGGGAGTAAAGGAAAAAAATAAAACAAGATGAAGTCAAAGAGGGAGACAAACCAGAAGAGACTTAAAAAAAAAAGATTTTTATTTACTTATTTGACAAACAGAGATCACAAGTAGGCAGAGAGGCAGGAAGAGAGAGAGAGGAGGATGCAGACTCCCCAGGGAGCAGAGAGCCTGATGTGGGGCTCGATCCCAGGACCCTGAGATCATAACCTGAGTTGAAGGCAGAGGCTTTAACCCACTGAGCCAGCCAGGTACCCCTCAGAAGAGACTCTTAATCACAGTAAGCAAACTGAGGGCTCTTGGAGGGGAGAGGGATGGGTGGATGGGGTAACTGGGTGATGGACATTAAGGAAGGCATGTGATACAGTGAGCACTGGGTGTTACAAAAGACTGATGAATCACTAACCTGTATGTCTGAAACTAGTATTATATGTTAATTAATTGTATTTAGATTAAAATTTTCTTTAAAAATAATTTTAAAATAAAATAAGTAACAATCCAATAATGATCAGAGTTATCCAGCAGGGAGTATCAGATCTAGATGTCAGTTAAATTTAAGGGGCTTGCCGAAGTTTAGGAGAGTCACGCTAGGTCATTTTCCTGTGTGGGAAGGTCTTCAGGGGCAGTTCCAAAGACAAAGATTATTAATATTTCTCCTTCCCCCATTCCTCCTAGAGCCAAAGATGTTTCCTCCACTCACCCACTGGCCCTGTATGTAGGTGTTGCTTTCTCTCTACCAATCAAAAAATCAGTGAGTAACTATAACTTCACCTTTTCCAATATCCCCCTACCCCCGACCTTTGGTCTTTAATGGCCATGGGCAACAGGGACAAAGACATTTTTTAAAAACTTACAGAGATCTATTATGCTCTACTACCTTGGCCCGCATGGGCCACTGCAAAGGGATTCTGTGAACCGTGTACTCAGATGAATGGTCATTATCTTCAAAAAGGCAGGGGCAGTGATAGACACAGGAACCAAAAAAGCAAGAGTTAATGGACCATCAGAATAATGGAGTACCAACACTTTTTTGTCCTTGGCTTATGCTTCTTCATCCATTTCCAATCTATTTTAATGTATGGTGTAAGGAAATGGTCCAATTTCATTTTCTGCATGTGGCTGTTCAATTTTCCAGACCCCAAGGCCAATGGCTCCTTCTCTACCCCAGCGGTGGCATGCTGTGCCTTCCCCACACTGGCTCCTGGGGAGCGCAGTGACAGACGTGTACAACCATGCTTCTCTCCCAGGCAGAGGGGATGCTAGGGCAAAGAGTACTTCGCTCCATGTGGCTATCTTCCACAGTGCTACGGAGACTAACTCAGGCAAGCAGCAGCATCCCCAAACCCAACCCTGGTTTCCCAACAAATGCTGTGCTTTCCCAGGGGAGATGCCCAGGCAAAGAGGCTTTCGCTGTATGCGGGTTTCTCCCACCCCGAGACTGGGCTCAGGCAAGCAGCAGCAGCCCGCACAACATTTCTCAGCGAATGCTGTGCTTTCACAGAGGCTTTGGCTTGGAGCGAACAGCACTTCGCCGCTGCTTCCGCAGCAAGGCTTCAGTCGCGTCAGGGAAGAAGAGCTGCGGGAGAGCTGGTGCCTCTTGCGCCTTGCTTTACCTGGCTCCATGTTCGTGTCCTGGGTTCACCCTGCCAGGCCGAACTCAGCAGACACAGTCAACCGTGCAGTAGCGTGTGTAGCCTACGAAGGCACTCTACGCACCTTACCAACTCCCGGGGTAGGTATCGCTTGGCCATTTACTCTGGCCCTCAGGCAGACTCGCGGACTAAGCCAGTGCTTTCCCCACAGGAAAGGAGTGGTGACAGGATCCCTGCACACCGCCCGTGCACTGAATAGGGAGCTTTGGGGGACTTTCCCCACGCCTTCCCCTTAAACCCCGTGCCTCCTCCAAGCTTCCACATCCTAGAGGAAGACGGCATCTGATGGCCAAATCTTTCTGGGAGTTGTTGCTCGAGTTCAGAGTAGGCGCCTGGTGGCAAGCCCATGGCTCCACCACGGACAGGTGGCCAAGGAGCTGCTGTCTCCTTGGGCCCAAAGGCTCAGGACAGGCATGCTTTCTGCCCAGACTCCTTCCTCAGAGTGGAGCCCTTTCCCCTGCCCTAATCTTCCCCTTGTGTCTCCTTAGCAGCCCGGCTTCCTTCGCTCTGCAGTGACAGACGTGTCCCTTTCCTTAAGTCTCTTTCCACAGGCGCCACTGCGCTTCTCTCTCAGGCAGAGGGGATGCCCAGGCAAAGAGGATTTCGCTCCGTGCGGGTTTATTACACCATGCTGTGGAGACTAGCTCCGGCAAGCAGCTGGCAGCATCCCACAGACCCGACTCTGATTTCTGAAAGAATGCTGTGCTTTCCCAGAGGGGATGCCCTGGCAAAGAGGCTTTCGCTCTATGCGGGTTTCTCCCATCGTGCTGCAAATACTAGGCAAGCAACAAAAGCAGCCCACAGAACCGACTCTGATTTCCCAGCGACTGCTATGCTTTCGCAGAGGTTTTCAGCTTGGCGCGAACCGCACTTCGCTGCTGCTTCCTCAGCAAGGCTTTGGTCGTTCGCTCTGTCACGGCAGGGAAGAAGAGCCACGGGAGAGCTGGTGCCTCTTGGGCCTTGCTTTCCCAGGCTCCAAGGTCACGCCCGGGGTTCACCTTGCTAAGCCGAACTAAGCAGACACAGTCACAACCCTGCAGCAGCGTGCATTGCCTAGCATGGCACTCTATGCCTATTACCATCTCCTGGGGTAGGTAAGGCTTTGCCTTTTGCTCCGGCGCTCAGGCAGACTCGGGGTCTAGGCCACTGCCTTCACCACTGGAGAGAGGAGGCGACAGGATCCCTGCACACGGCCCGGGCACTGGGATGGGGAACTGTGGGGGACTGTCTCCACTCCTTCCCTGGCACACCCCCTGCCACCCACAACGCTGCCACATCTTGTTGGAAGACGGCATCTGACTGACCATTTCTCCATGGGGTTGTTTCTGCGAGTTCCGGGTATGGCACCTAGTGGCAAGCCCAAGTCTGCCCTTGGGACAGGTGGCCCAGGAGATGCTGTCCCCTTGGGACCAGAGGCACAGGACAGGCCTGCCTTCTGCCCAGACTCCTTCCTCAGAGTGGAGCACGTGCCCCTGCCCTAGTCGTCCCCTCATGTCTCCTTAGCAGCCAGGCTTCCATCTCTCCGCACAGGGAGCGGGTGACACTTGTTTTGCCACCGGCCTGCTGTGTGTGCCGCGGCAGGTTACCCTGCTTCCCGACGTTTCCCAACTCCAAGGCCAAGGGTTCCTTCTCTTCCCCAGGGACAGTGTGCTGTGCCTTCCCCACACTTGCTCCTGGGGAGCGCGGTGACAGACGTGTCCCTTTCCTTAAGGCCCTTTCAGATATGCAACCATGCTTCTCTCTTAGGCAAAGGGGTGCTAGGGCAAAGAGGATTTCTCTCCTTGCGGGTATCTTCCACCATGCTGCGGAGACTAGCTTAGACATTCAGCTGTAGCATCCCACACATCCGATTCTGATTTCCCAACAAATGCTGTGCTTTCCCAGAGGAGATGCCATGGCAAAGAGGCTTTCGCTGTATGCGGGTTTCTCCCACTGTGAGACTGGGCACAGGCAAGCAGCAACAGAGCCCAGAGAACCGACTCTGATTTCTCAGCGAATGCTGTGCTTTCGCAGAGGCTTTGGCTTGGAGTGAAGAGCACGTCGCCGCTGCTTCCTCAGCAAGGCTTCAGTCGCGTCAGGGAAGAAGAGCTGCTTGAGAGCTGGTGCCTCTTGGGTCTTGCCTTCCCGGGCTCCAATTTCACATCCGTGGTTCATCCTGAAAGGCCGAAATAAGCAGACAGAGCCTCGACCCTGCAGCAGCGTGCGTGGCCTAGGATGGCACTCTGCTCACAATGCCATCTCTCGACGTAGGCAAGGCCTGCCCTTTCGCTCTGGCGTTCAGGTGGACAGGGGACTAGGCCAGTGCCTTCCCCATCCTTGAGGAGACGTGAGAGGATCACTGCACACCGCCTGTGCCCTGGGATGGGGAGTAATGGGTAACTGTCCCTGTTTCCCCGGGACACCCCCTGCCTCCGCCAATGCTGCCACATCCTGGAGGAAGACGGCATCTGATTGCTCGTTCCTGCAGGAGGTGTTTCTGCGAGTTCAGGGCCGGGAGCTTGGTGGCAAGCCCTCATCTGCCCTCTGGACAGGTGGCCAAGGAGATGCTGTCCCCTTGGGACCAGAGGCACAGGAAAGGCCTTCCTTCTGCCCAGACTCCTTCCTCAGATTGGAGCACGCTCCCCTGCCCAATCGTCCCCTCGTGTCTCCTTAGCAGCCAGGCTTCATCTCTCTGCACAGGGAGCGGGTGACAGTTGTCTTGCCACCGGCCCCCTGTTCCTGCCAGGGCCGGCTCTCCAGCTTCGTGACCGTTTCCCGACCACAAGGCCAAGGGCTCCTTCTCTTCTCCTGGGGCAGCGTGCTGCACTTTCCCCAGACAGGCACCTGGGGAGCCCAGTGACAGACATGTCCCTTTCCTTAAGGCTCTTTCCACAGGCGCAACCACGGTTCTCTCTCAGGCAGAGGGGATGCCCAGGCAAAGAGGATTTCACTCCATGCGGGTTTATTACACCATGCTGTAGAGTCTTGCTCAGGCAAGCAGCAGCAGCATCCCACAGACCCGACTCTGATTTCCCAAAGAATGCTGTGCTTTCCCACAGGGGATGCCCGGGCAAAGAGGCTTTCGCTCTATGAGGGTTTCTCTCGCCGTGCTGTGAATACTAGGCTAAGGCAAGCAGCAACAGCAGCCCACAGAACCGACTCTGATTTCCCAGCGACTGCTATGCTTTCGCAGAAGTTTTCAGCTTGGCGCGAATGGCACTTTGCTGCTGCTTCCTCAGCAAGGCTTTGGGTGTTCCCTTTGTCGAGTCAGGGAAGAATAGCTGCGGAAGAGCTGGTCCCTCTTGGGCCTTGCTTTCCCAGGCTCCAAGTTCGCGTCCTGGTTTCACCCTGCCAGGCCGAACTAAGCAGACACAACCACAACCCTGCAGCAGTGTGTGTGGCCTAGGATGGAACTCAATGCACACTACCATCTCCCAGTGTAGGCAACGATTGCCCTTTGGCACTGGCCCTCAGGCGGACTCGCCGACAAGGCCAGTTCTTTCCCCTCAGGAGAGGAGAGGCGACAGGATCCCTGAACACCGCCCGTTCACTGGAATGGGGAGCTTTGGGGGATTGTCCCCACTCCTTCCTCGGCAAACCCCCTGCCACCGAAAACGCTGTCACATCTTGGAGGAAGATGACATCTGACTGCCCGTTTCTCGAGGGAGCTGTTTCTGCGAGTTCCGGGTATGGCGCCTGGTAGCAAGCCCAAGTCTGCCCTACGGACAGGTGCTGTCCCCTTGGGACCAGAGGCACAGGACAGGCCTGCCTTTTGCCCAGACTCTTTCCTCAAAGTGGAGCACACGTCCCTTCCCTTGTCGTCCCCTCATGTCTCCTTAGCAGCCAGGCTTCGTCTATCCGCACAGGGAGCGGGTGACACTTGTCTTGCCACCGGCCTGCTGTTCCTGCCACGGCAGGCTATCCTGCTTCCCGACCTTTTCCTGACCACAAGGCCAACGGCTCCTTCTCTTCTCTGGGGGCGGCGTGCTGCACCATCCCCAGATTTGCTCCTGGGGAACACAGTGACAGACGTGTGCAACCACGCTTCTCTCTCAGATCTCAAATACACAGCATAACCCTACACCTAAAGGAGTTGCAGAAAGAACAACAAGGAAAGCCTAAACCCAGAAGGAGAAGAGGAATAATAAAGATCAAAGCAGAAATCAATGAAAGAGAAACAAAGAAACAAAGAAACAAAAACCACAAAAAACCAACAACAACAACAAAAAAACAATAGAACAAATCCACGAAAGTAGGAGCTGGTTCTTTGAAAGAATTAATAAGATTGATAAACCCCTTTCCAGACTTATCAAAAAGAAATGAGAAAGAACCCAAATAAATAAAATCATGAATGAAAGAGGAGAGATCACAACCAACACCAAAGAAATACAAACAATTATAAGAACATACTATGAGCATCTCTACACCAACAAATTCAACAATCTGGAAGAAATGGATACATTCCTAGAGACTTATAAACTACCACAACTGAACCAGGAAGAAATAGAAAACCTGAACAGACCCATAACCAGTATGGAGATTGAAACAGTCATCAAAAATCTCCAAACAAACAAAAACCCCGGGCCAGATGGCTTCCCAGGTAAATTCTACCAAACATTTATAGAAGAATTAATTCCTATTCTCATGATACTGTTCCAAAAAAAATAGAAATGGAAGGAAAACTTCCAAACTCTTTTTTACTGAGGCCAGCATCACCTTGATCCCAAAACCAGGCAAGGATCCCATCAAAAAAGAGAACTACAGACCAATATCCTTGATGAACACAGATACGAAAATTCTCACCAAAATACCAGCCAATAGTATTCAACAGTACATTAAAAGGATTATTCACCACGACCAAGTGGGATTTATTCCAGGGCTGCAAGGTTGGTTCAACATCTGCAAATCAATCAATGTGATACAACACATCAATAAAAGAAAGAACAAGAACCATATGATACTCTCCATAGATGCTGAAAAAGCATTTGACAAAGTGCAGTATCCCTTCCTGATTAAAACTCTTCAAAGTGTAGGGATAGAGGGCACATATTATCAATATTATCAAAGCCATCTATGAAAAACCCACTGCAAATATCATTCTCAATGGAGAAAAACTGAATACTTTTCTGCTGAGGTCAGGAACAAGGCAGGGATGTCTTTTATCACCACTGCTATTCAACATCATACTAGAAGTCCTAGCCTCAGCAATCAGACAACAAAAAGAAATTAAAGGCATCCAAATTTTGCCAAATTGGCAAAAGAGAAGTCAAACTATCCCTGTTTTCAGATGATATGATACTGTATGTGGAAAACTTAAAGGACTCCACTCCAAATCTGCTATAACTTGTATAGGAATTCTGTAAAGTGTCAGGATATAAAATCAATGCACAGAAATTGGTTGCATTTTTTTAAACCAACAAGACTGAAGAAATAGAAATTAAGGAGTGAATCCCATTTACAATTGCACCCCAAACCCTAAGATACATAGGAATAACCCTAGCCAAAGAGACAAAGAATCTATACTCAGAAAACTCTAAAGTACTCATGAAAGAAATTGAAGAAGACACAAAGAAATGGAAAAATGTTCCATGCTCCTGTATTGGAAGAACAAATATTGTGAAAATGTCTATGCTACCTAAAGCAATCTATACATTTAATGCAATCCCTATCAAAATCCCATCCATTTATTTCAAAGAAATGGGACAAATAATCCTAAAATATATATGGAACCAGAAAATACCTCGAATAGCCAGAGGAATATTGAAAAAGAGAGCCAAAGTTAATGGCATCACAATTCCAGACCTCAAGGTCTATTACAAAGTTGTCATCATCAAGATAGTAGGGAACTGTCCCCAAAACAGACATAGATCAATGGAACAGAATAGAGAGCCCAGAAATACACCCTCAACTCTATGGTCAACTAATCGTCAACAAAGCAGGAAGGAATGTCCAATGGAAAAAAGACAGCCTCTTCAACAAATGGTGTTGGGAAAATTGAACAGCCACATGCAGAAAAATGAAATTGGACCATTTCCTTACACCATACATGAAAATAGACTGGAAATGGATGAAGAAGCATAATGTGAGAAAAGAATCCATCAAAATCCTTGTGGAGAGAACAGGTAGCAAACTCTTTGACCTCAGCAGCAGCAACTTCTTCCTAGGAACATCGACAAAGGCAAGGAAAGCAAGGGCAAGAATGAACTATTGGGATTTCATCAGATTAAAAAGCTTTTGCACAACAAAGGAAACAGTTAACAAAGCCAAAAGATGACTGTCAGAAGTTATCTGGGAGAAGGTATTTGCAAATGACATACCAGATAAAGGGCCAGTATCCAAAATCTATAAAGAGCTTATCAAACTCAACACCCTAAAAACAAATAATCCAATGAAGGAATGGGCAGAGGACATGAACAGACAGATCTGCAAAAAATACATCCAAATGGCCAACAGACACATGAAAAAACGCTCCACATCACTCGGCATCAGGGAAATACAAATCAAAACCAGAATGAGATACCACCTCACACCGTTCAGAATGGCTAAAATGAACAAGTCAGTCAATGACAGATGCTGGCGAGGATGTGGAGAAAGGGCAGCCCTCCTACACTGTACGTGGGAATGCAAGCTGGTGCAACCACTCTGGAAAACAGCGTGGATGTGCTTCAAAAAGCTGAAAATAGAACTACCCTATGACCCAGTGCTTGTAGTACTGGGTATATACCCTACAGATACAAACGTGGCATTCTGAAGGGGCACATGCACCCAAATGTTTATAGCAGCAATGTCCACAATAGTTAAACTATGGAAAGAACCTAAATGTCCTTCAACAGATGAATCAATAAATAAGAAGTGGTATATATGTACAATGGAATACTATGCAGCCATCAAAAGAAATAAAATCCTGCTATTTGTGATGACATGGATGGAACTAGAGGGTATTATGCTTGGCGAAATAAATCAATCTGAGAAAGACAACTATCATATGATCTCCCTGATATGATGAAGTGGAGATGCAATATAGGCGGTTTCGGGCGTACGAAAAGAAAAATAAAAGAAGATGGGATTGGGAGGGAGACAAACCATAAAAGACTGAATCTCACAAAACAGACTGAGGGTTGCTGGGGGGAGGTGTGTTGGGAGAGGATGGTGGGGGTATGGACATTGGAGAGGGCAGGTGCTATGGTGAGTGATGGTGAGTGCTGTGAAATGTGTAAACCTGGTGATTCACAGACCTGTACCCCTAGGGATAAAAACACATTATATGTTTATAAAAAATTTTAAAAAATAATTTAAAAAATCCATCAAAGAAAAAACACATATTGCAAGCCCAGAGCTAATCTCATATTCAATCAAAAACGTTTGAAAGTTTTCCCCTTAAAGATCAGAAGAAAGACAAGTGTGTCCCCTTTCACTACTCTCATTTGACATAGTACTGGATGTCCTAGCCAGAGAAACAAGGAACACAAAGAAATAAGAGACTCCAAAAAAAAAAAAAAAGGAAGAAGTAAAATTTTCTTTTTTTGAATAACATGAACTTACATGTTAAAAAATCCTTAAAAACGTCACAAAAAAATTTGAATAAACAAATTTAGTAAAGCTGCCAAATACAAGATCAATATATAAAAGACAAGAATTTTGTTTTGTTTCATTTTTTTAATATGGAATGCTTCCCAGTTTGTCATGTCATCCTTGTTCAGTGATCACGCTAATCTTCTCTGCATCATTCCAATTTTAGTATATGTGCTGCCAAAGTAAGCACAAGACAGGAGCATTTTAACACTCTAATGATGAACTATCTGAAAAAATAAAGAAAACAATCTAATTCACAATAGCATCAAAAATAATAAAATACTTAGGAATAGATTTAACTAAGAAGATGAAAGATCTGTACTCCATAAACTATGACATTGATAAAGAAATTGAAGGATAGACAAATGGAAAGATAGCTCATATTTATGAATGGTAAGAATTAACATTATTAAAATGTCCATTCTACCGAAAACCATCTGTAAATCCAATTCCTATCATAAATCCAATGTTAGGGGTGCCTGGGTGGCTCAGTGGGTTAAGCCGCTGCCTTCGGTTCAGGTCATGATCCCAGGGTCCTGGGATCGAGCCCCACATCAGGCTCTCTGCTCAGCAGGAAGCCTGCTTCCTCTTCTCTCTCTGCCTGCCTCTCTGCCTGCTTGTCATCTCTCTCTGTCAAATAAATAAATCAAAAATCTTTAAAAAAAATCCAATATTATTTTTTTTACAGAAGTAAGTAAAGAATCCTAAAATTTATATGAGACCATAAAAGACAACAAATAATCAAAGCAGTTCTGAGAAAGAATGAAGAAGGGAGATTACACTTCTTGATTTGAAACTATACTACAAAGCCCTCATGCCCAAAACAATAAAGTATACTGGCATAAAAACAGACCAATAAACAAGTAGAACAGAATTGAGAGTCCAGAAATAAATCCTTTCATACAGTCACCTAATATTTGACAGGGGCCAACATATGTAATGGGTAAAGATAGTCTGTTCAATAAATGATATTTAAAACTGAATAATCACATAAACAGTATGAAACTGGAACCTTATATCACTCATAAGTCTTGACTTGAAATAGATTAAAGACTTAAAGGTGATGCATGAAACTAAATTTCCTAAAGGAAAACATAGGAAAAATTCTCCTTAACATTGGTCTTGCCAATAGATTTTTGGATACCAGACCAAAAACACAAGCAAAAAAAGCAAAAATAAATAAATGGTATTACATCAAACTAACGTTTCTGCATTGCCAAAAAAAGAGAGAGAGAATGAAAAGACAATCCACAGAATGTAAGAAAATACTTACAAATCTTCTATCTGAAAAGAGGTTAATAACCAACAGATACAAATAGAAAAAAATATATAATTAAAAAAATAGCAAAAGGATCTCAATAGACTTTTTTTTTTCAAAAAAGTTATATAAATGACCAACAGGAGCATTAAAAAGTGCTCAACGTAAAAAACTCAGGGCAAAGTCCTTATGTTGTTGTTGTTGTTGTTTACCTCTGAAAAACACAGCAAGATATTAGAATATATACTACCAAAAAATTGAAACTAACAAATTTTGGTAAATATTGTGGAAAATGGGGAACTTATGCACTGTGATAGGGATATAAGTTTGTATGGAAAACAGTATGGAGATTATTCATATTATTAAAAGTAAAATTACCATATGATTCAGTAATCCCACTTCTAGGTATCTATCTAAAGGAAACGAAGTCACTGTTCAAAGACATATCTGCACGCTTATGTTTATTATAAAATTATTAACTCTAAGCAAGAGATGGAAATAACTTCAGTATCCATTAATGGATGAATGAATAAAATAAGTATGGTAAATATATACTGTGGAATACTACTTAACCATGAAAAATTAAGAAATACTGCCATTTACAACAGCATGGATGGATCTTGAAGGTATTATACTAAGTGAAATATTTCAAAGATTTTATATATTTTTTTAATTTATGTATTATGATATCCCTTACATACAGAATCTGAGGAAAAGGAAAACTAATGGAAACTTAGAGTTGAGTTGACAAGGGGTGAACCTGGGGTGGAGTAAGGTGGTCCAAGGGTGCAAACTTGCAACTATAATATGAAAAAGTTTTGGGGACCTAATGTACAGCATGATGATCATAGTTAATAAAATATACATACTTTTTTTTAATTGTGCTTCCCTTTATTAAACTTTGCATATATCACATTCTTACAAGTTGAAAGTTTATAGCAATCTTGTATAAAAGAGGTCTGCTGCCACCATTTTTCTAACAACATTTGTTCATTTTGTGTCTCTCTGTCACATGTTGGTAATTCTTGCAATATTTCAAGTTTTTTTCATTATTATTGTATTTGTTATGGTGAACTGTGATCAGTAATTATGACCCACTGAAAACTCAGAACTAGTTTACTTAAGGTATATACATTGTTTTTCTTTAAAAACATAATGCTTTTGAACAGTACAGTATAGTGTCTATTTTTTATATGCACTGGGAAACCAAAAAAAATAATAATTTGACTTAGTTTATTGAGATAATCACTTTATTGAGGCAGTCTGGAACAAAACCCACAAGACCTCTGAAGTTTATCTCTACTATACTATATACATAAAAGTTGCTAAGAGAGTAGATCTTAAAATTCCTTACGATACATGCATAAAAAACAGTGGCAACTATACGAGATAGTAGATGTATTAACATTTTTGTGTAGATTATATTGCAATAAAGATGTATACCAATTTATCAAATTGTACAAAATTTACACAATGTTAAAAGTTTGCAATGTTATAAGAAATCATTTCTTAAATTTACAAATATGTGGATTTTTTTCAATAAAGCTGGAATAAACTTTTTGTAGAATTAATCTATTTTTCAAAAAATGAAGTAAGGCAGTAGAAACTGCAACTAACTCTGAAATAATAGAATATAAAATCCATTTTCGTTATATACACTGTGACCAAAAGTATTACTTTTGGAGAAGTACTTATGAAGCATGAAGGATGGTCTATAAAAAAGGCTGAAAGAGCTCAGTTTTAAGGTTTAAATTTAATATCTTCTTTTGAAATACTAAACTGACCACCCAGTGTTCCAAACATCAATGTCTTAACTGCATGAATTTATTTCATACAACTCTATAATCTAGTTTCATAGGAAAGCAGCATGCAAATTTTGAATAAGACAGACTTGCTTAAGTTTCTTTATGTTCAACAGTAAAGGATACCTCCCTAAAAATAAATAGAAGAAAAATCAGCATATTTATTATGATAATTATTATTCATAAGGAGATTCATATTGAATTAGGGAATATATATCCTCAGAGGGGGTAAAGTAAAATGAAATTTATTTTGGTAAATGTGTCTATGAATAGTCAATACAATGCCTCAATATAAATGAATATTACCATTTTGAACAATTTAATTACTATTACTAGAATTATTATAAGTATAAAAATAGCTATCATTTTAGCATGGAATATGAGACTCTCATGCTCCATGCTTCATCACATCCACACAAAAACGCTGCATAATAAGTATTATCATCACCATTTCATGGGTGAAAAAACTGAGGCTAACACATTTAGATAACTGGTTTATGATTACATGGCTAGTAAAGATGCATCACACTAATTTAGGCTTTATGATTTCAGAATTGTACTCTTTCCACTGCACATTCTATTACTCTGTAAATACTTGGCCTGTTTTCATTTGGTTCTTTAATATTATTCATGTGGTGATGGCTTAAAGCTTCATTTAAAGGAAGCTTAAAAATTTCATTTAACCAAAAGCTCCCAAGAATTAAAAATGCCATGGATCTAATGTAGACATGGATATCATTAGTTAATGGGTAACTATATATTTTCCACCCTAGTGAGATAACAATCAGAGCATTTTTCTAAGTTTTAGTCTCTCAGTGTTAAAAAGGACTTTGTTAAAATAGAAATATTTAGACAAAGGTGATCAAAAGTCTGAATCAGGTCACCTTAAGGTAAATATTAGGAAACTGAGGAAACAAATGGAGATTTGAACACTGAGCTATGATATAATGAATGGTTTCAAGTATTTAGTAGAGTATAGAAAAGCCCTTTAAAGCCTGGTCTTAGCCTACATTGCAGCTTCTGGGATATCTGTCTATCTATCATCTATCTATCTAGATATAAATTTGAAAACTTTTTTAACTTAAAGATTTTGAGAAATAGAACATAATCAGCACCATAGAAGATCTGTTTATGATAACAACCTAGCCCCTCCTCCCAGTTTGCTAATATTCTCTCTTATTTAATGTAACATTGTGCAAATAGACCACTACTGATCTGCTGTTATGAATGAAATAGCTATAATCATCTGTTTGCATATCCTGGTGAAAATATTCATTTAGTTCCATGTTGTATTTCTAGGAATGGACCAAATTTTTATTTTTATTTTTAAGTTTTCTAAATATTGTCCAACTTACCTCAAATGTTTTTATTATGGGCACTTTCATTCTTTCACATTCTTGCAAGGCAATTTTACTGTTGCCCAATATGGTAAGTGTGTAATAGTATGTCATTTTAGGTTTTAATTTATTTTTAATTTAATTTAATTTAATTCCAGATTCATAATAAAGATAAACAGTTTTTATATATGAGTGGCCATTTGGATTACCCTTTCTGTAAAGTACATGCTCAAATCTTTTGATATCTTAACATTGTGTCATACTGACTTCTTTAATAGTAGATTTTCTGAATGAACTTTTAGCTGTGTAAGTCTTCTCTATTTTATTTTGAACTTGTTTTCATTTCAAAATCTTTATATTTATTTTCATAATCTGCTTTTATTTTGCTTTGTCTATTATCTATCTATCTATCTATCTATCTATCTATCTATCATCTATTTATTTGCAAGCAAGAGAGAGCAAGCAAGTGAGAGTGCAGGGAGGGATAGAAAAAGAAGGGAAAAGAATCTTAAGCAGGCTCCAGGCTCAGCACAGAGCTCAACTCTGGGCTCTATTTTACAACCCTGACATCATGACCTGAGCCAAATTGAAAGAGATAAAATAAGATTAAGGTATTAAAAAAAAAGAAAAAAGAATTGGAGGTTTAATTAAGTGAGCCACCCAGGCACCCCTGTGGTATCTTAAATTAGCTGTCATATCTTTAAAGTTCTAGAGTATACATTTGGTTCATTTATAAAACCTTTCTCAATATCATTTTTAGTGTCAGTTTTTTGTTCAATTTGCTTCCCCTCTCATTTCTTTGAGCAGAGTAATCAAGCCATTTTACAATCTTTATTGATCATTTTAACATCATACTTAATCCCATTTTGTCTATCAAATCTTGTTAATGGTTTTTCTCTGTGTTTGCTTTGTTACATTTTGCTATGTTCAAAACATTATATTTGAAACTCTTATTGAGTAGGGATAATTAAGAGCTATAATAACGGTATGGTCCTCCTTGGTAGGATTTTCTCTTATATCTGAGACTCTACAAGACAATCATACTCCAAATTCAGTGATTGGCTTTCTCAGTTTACACAGAAGGCAAGGTAGGCTATAGTCTTATTTCTGCTTCTCCTTGTGCTTTGGGGACCTCAACTTAAATTTGGGTTGTACCAAAGTCCTCAAATTTGATTGCTGCTGGATTTGTTTCTCTAGTATCAAGAGTCTATTAACAACACAGCTCAGTGTGTTTTAGCAGTTTCAAATGCTCTCATAGCTAAAATGGCTTCAGGGCATATATCTCTAGGCTCTCATTGTATTTCGTATTTTGGCCCAGTAATCCCTCACTTATTTTTATAATCATTCTGATATTTTTAACTTTAAAAGCTATTTTGTCTGGATTTTTAGTTGTCTTAAGTAGGAGTTTTTAGATCACCATTACTAGAAGCAACAACAAATATACATGAAAATATCTGCAGTATTTTGTCACATCTTTTTGGCTTTGAACTTCCATAAGCTGAGGCATCCTTCTCTAATCACTTAGGCAAACTCCAATTTACCCTTTAATACAACACAAAAATTGCTTCATTTAAGAACATGTTCAGGGATGACTCTTCCCCACTGTTCTTACCAACATTGCCACACACTCTTTGCTACCCACACCTTGTTTATGAACTTTTGTTAGGTATATCAGCGTGACCAGAATTTTGCTCTATTGTATTTTTGTCCTTTAGAGCTTTAATTAAATATGAATCCCATAGAAAGTCTGTCCCTTTTCTTTCAAACCTGGGTTAGTTATTTCTTCTCATTCTTTGTCAGAAGTTACTTTATTAGAGAAACTTATAGCTCTATTGTGACTTTGGAGCCTTTACAGTTTTTCGACTGGAAAAATCACCCATCCCTGAGATTTTTACGCAGCTTCCTAGCTGATAATATTCAGAAATCTGTTCAAAACAGACTTTTTCAGGGAGGCCCTTTTGGACCACTCAGTTTAAAAACCTCTTCTCAATCACTGCTCTTTTTAAAATGTGCTTATTTAGTTCAAATATGCATCTCTATTAAAGAAAAATCAGTACTTTTTTTTTTTTAAAGTTGGCTTACCTATTATCTATCTCTCCCATTAAAATGATTCCTCTGGGCTGGGGTTTTGTTGTGCTCATCTTAGGCCAGGCACTCAATAAATTGTCTCTGAATGATTGAATTGTTTGACTCCCTTGCTAGATTCTCAACTTCATGAGGCCAAGGATTGTTCTATTCAGTCCTTCTTTATCCTCAATGTCTGTTATATTGCAGTCACTTACGTGACTAATGGGAAAAATCACAGAAAGAAAGAGTTAAAACTACAGAAAAACCCTGTAGGTTCAATAACACAAAGCTTTCTAAAATTATTTAGCCCAGGAATTGAATACTGGCTGCACTTTTGATTTTTTTTAAATGGTATTGAATTTAATTTAAATGGAAATACTGGAATGGTAGAATAATAAAAAAATTATAAAAGCAACTTGCTCCTTAAAGTAAGAATTATATAGGGCATCTCTTCTAGAAGCAAAATTTTCAAATGTCAAACATCTGAAAGCATAGAAGGAGAAGTAAGAGTGTGAATTGTACTTCAATGCTCTTTTCTTTATATTCAGCAAACAGCTTCATTCACACACCTTTCCAATTTTTTCAACTCTTTTGACAAAGCCTTCAGAGGAGTTACTGCTGATGACAACCATCACAGCCTAACAGAAGAAATTTTATAAAGAAAAATAATAGCATGTTTTCCCCAAATTGTTAAGGATATGGTGAAGCTCTGTCGGATTCAAAGGAGGAATGTGCAATTCCATGCTATATATAATAATAACTTATTTTAATAGTGGCTTTGCAATTTTTCAGATATATCCATTTACTGAAACCACTATCAAATAAACAAAAACAAACAAATGAACAGGGGTTCGAGACAGAAATTATCTAATCTAAAAATAGCACATGTTCACAGAATACACAACACATATCCCAAGTACTACTATAGGTTTCAAGTAATAGTCAAAACAATAGTAAAAATGATTCAGACCCTACCAGTCAAATCATAAATGGGACCTTAACTGTAAATCCTTATCTTTAGATCAAAGCGGGTAATTGGGGGCTGAAGATACATTATAGAACTAATATGTTATAGAACTCCTCTGAAATGAGTCATTTATTCCATCACTTTTCCTGCACAGCTGCTGACCCATGTTTTGGTTCCTGGAAATAGCTGCTACCCTGTCATACTTCTTAAATGCACATATATTGATAACTCTACTCATTCCTCCATTCCTCTGTGACTGTCACTGTGTTAAAATGTGCAGTCAGCTGACTCACTTGTGATGGTAATAAAGTAGATGAGTTTGCAAAGTATTTTGTTATTTCTAAAAATGCAAAAACCAAATTACATTGAAATCATAAGGGGTGTTTCAGGGAGAGCTGTAGGATGTGGTTTCTTGTGTAATCCACAGAGATTAGCTCCAACACATATTTAAACTCTCCTCTAGGAGCAACCTTAGTGGTAAAGCAAGAAGATAAACAGATGTATACACACCCTGGCACAAAATTATCACTTATGTTTGGCTTCCTAGTCTCCTCGTGTTACTTATTTATCTTAACTTCTCTCTGAAAGCAGGGAACACAGAATCTCAATCAGTTGACATTTTTCTACTGAATTACCCAATAGTCCGATCATACCCCTAATACTTTTTAAAATTATTTCACTCATAATCCCAAATCTGCTTTGCTTCCTCATCTTAGTACACTGTAATTTGATTTCAAAATGAGGACAGTTGTCAGTAATGCCACATTCATTAATCTATTTTACAATTCCATGTGCTTATAACTATGAAGATATGTTAATAACATCCATTCCAATAAGCCACCCTAAATTTATTATCATGGAACAAGACGTCAAGAAAGAGAATTCAAAATCATCCATGTATTTGCAACTTATTGCAATAAAGCCTTTATCAATAGACTTCCCTGTGCACATGGTGGTCAAATTGCTGGTGAAAACCAGCCAGATCTATTACAAGCTTTCTCATGGCTTCTAGGTAACCCAAGTGAGCCTTTATTGATACTGGGAAGGGATAAAGCAGGGAAGGGATAAACAGTGCTGTAAGAATTGGCTAGACAAAAGTAAGGACTCTCATTACAAAGTGAGTATTTTAAAGCAAAAGAGCCTGTTGGGAATATTGTTTTATAAAATAGTGGTTTTTTTATTAACTTTTTAAATTCAATTAGGTAACATATAGTGTACTATTAGTTTCAAATGTAGATTTCAGTTATTCATCCATAGCATATAATAGCTAATGCTCAGTACTTACTGTTATAGCTTCTTGAAAGCAGAATTTTAACCCACTGAGCCACCCAGGCGCCCTTGAAAGCAGAATTTTAGATCACATTTTCTGATTACTTCCATGTCGTACAACACTTTCCTGCTAGCAACCTTCAAAACATACTGTTTGTTAGAGAAATTTCTTTAATAATAAATAAATAGGAATTTATTTAAATTTATAAATATATAAAATAAATAGGAATTTATTTAAATTTATTTAAATATTGCACACTGTTTCATTGTTCATAAATAAGGTGATGATATTATAGCCATTAGTTGGTAGCACTGATATATCACTTTCTTTTTACTTCTCAGTGCATTCTCTTTACACAAAATAGATATATATTTTAAAAGAATCTGAATCTGTGGCAAACTTGTAAAAAGCCCTATACAGTAAAGTTTATCATTTTAAGTAATCTCAATTATCTTCCTCAATTGTGATAGTATATCCTTCTATCTAGGCCAGATATTGTATGAGGGATTTGAAGAGACATACTTTTCTAAATTTCACTTCTCTCATCTGAAAAATGCTTATCATATCCTACAATAAAATACACTTACAATTTTTTGCTGAAAATTTATTTATTTATTTTAAGATTTTATTTCTTTATCAGAGAGAGTGGGCGAGAGAGCAAGCACAGGCAGACAGAATGGCAGGCAGAGGCAGAGGGAGAAGCAGGCTCCCGGCCGAGCAAGGAGCCAGATGCGGGACTCGATCCCAGGATGCTGGGATCATGACCTGAGCCAAAGGCAGCTGCTTAACCAACTGAGCCACCCAGGCGTCCCTTTTGATGAAAATTTAATCTGTATAAACAATATATTTACTGTAATGCGTGGTTCATGGAAAACATCTTATTTAATTATAAGCAACAACAGTATTAGAAATTAAGTAAATGTGTCTATAATATTTAAAGTTTTAACACATAATTCCACTGCTTTGCCTTATTTTCTCAAATCCCTTTACCACTTTCACTGACAGAGTCAAATGTACTTTTTCTACTAGTAGCCAGCTCTTTGTCTTTTGTCAGAAAGATGCCCTTGTGAATTATTTATAATAGAGATATTAGCAATAATAATAATAATAATAAATAGCAATGAAAATGTTTAAAAAAAGTTTTCTTAACTAATTAGGGTTCTTAGACATCAATTAGAGGAACCACCTCGGGCAAGCAAATTAATCTGCAAGACATTCCCAGAATTAACAAGTCAGTCAGATACAGGGTTGTCCGTAGACTGTTCATTATGTAGCAGAAACTCTAGAGATTATCTCAATCCATTGGAGTCACCCCGTTTATTAGCTTGCTATTGACAAAGTTATTTACAAACTGTAGAGCAAGAGGTTATAATGTAGAAAACTGATGGTAATGCACAGGATTCTTGTTAACAATAATGCAAGTTAGTGATTTTTCATTAGAAAACATAAATTCTATAACCCAAATTATGGGCCCAGAGAACTTCTGCTGCACAACTCTGCTTATATCCCAAATAACCATGTGAACTAGTTTTAATATCTGCTTCTCTTATTAATTTTTGAATAAAAATTCTTGACACAAGTATTTTATAATTGTGTGATAACCATGCATTTAATTTCTTGGAGAACAAAACACACTTTAGCATAACTAGGTTCGTTCACAGAACCAGCCTTGATAACACACTTCTATATGTTAGAAATGATGTAATAAATGTAGAATATTGGGCACTTGTTTGGTATTCTTTGCCATGTTTTGCACTATCTAAAAAGAGATCAGTGAACTTGGACTGGAGTTAGTAGACATGGAAGAAAATAAAATATTACAGAGAAGAATACTCTGTGGTCCACAACCTAAACGGGCTGGGATTCCCATCATTTGGATCCCTGTAGCTTTACAAAAGTCAATTAAATTTTTGTATCTCCAATTAAAGTTGATTCCCCAGTACTTTTTCAAACATCTCTTGTAAAGTATTGTTTCCCAGAAAAAAAGGGATTTTGCACATGTATCTGCCTTTGTCTCTGGTCATGATCTCAGTCAGTATCCTGGGATCCAGCCCCATTTCTGGCTTCCTGCTCATTAGGGAGTATATTTCTCAGTCTCTCTCTGCAGCTACATCCCCCTGCCCCACTCATGCTCTCTCTCTCTCAAATAAATAAATACAATCTTTAATTTTTTTAATTAAAAATAAAATAAATAAAATAAAATAAAAAGTCTGGTCTTACTGCCCCATTTAGCTCCTTTTTGTTTTTTTTTGAGTTGTATTTAAAGCAGCATGAGAGAACATGAGGCTCTCAAACTTTAAAAAAAAAAAGGAAAAAATTGAGTTTTGTTAGGATTTAAGATCTTGTCTGCTAGACAAAAACATTGGCTTTGTTAACATGTGAAAACTAACAAAAGAGAATAAGATCGAATTCTAATAATTTTTGTAGAAATTAAAAATTTCCTCCAACCCAATTACATACAGACCCATTAAGTAAATTCATTCCAATGTCCCAAACCAACCTTTTCTAATAGTAATGCATCTGTGTAAACAGGGTCAACCCAAGGAATAAATAAATATTATTATTTTTTTTCCTGTCTCTTCCACAGTCACATCTGGGTATATTGGTAGCAAGCCAATTATCTATCTTATAAGACATGATATCATAAGGAAGGGTATTCTGTCCATTTGGAACAACTGAAAATCATTGTAATTTTATCTTGGTGCAGTAACTTGAGATGGCACAGTGTGGGTTATGAATATATTTTATTTTTTTTACTGGGAAGAAGAGATTATAGAGATATTGGTTATCCAAGAGAGACTGACAGGTGTTGATAGTTGCCAGGTCAATATCCATCTACTCTTTCCTTTAATATCAGAAAGCACTGAGGGATTGACAACAAGGAAACTTAAAACAACATCAAATATTTTATTGTCTCTTTTCTAGTTACATTGTAAACTTATGACAAAGTATCAGTCGTACAAGATATCATTCTCTTTTACCTCTATCTTTCTGCCAGAAATGTGGGCTTAATAGTGAGAACTCCAACAGCAATTTTTGCAACTGTGAATAAAAAGCCATGAAAACCTCTAAGATAGTTCACTTGACTTTCTTAAGACTCTGAACCAACACCAGAAAACACTCTCTGTAGTCTTCTTGTTAAATGAAAAATATGGTTAAACCACTTTTGACAGTCTACTACCTACAGCAAAATGTAAATCTTAATTGAAATATGTCCTCTCAGCTGTGCTTAAGCAACTGAGTCCTGAGCTTTTCAGGTTTTCAGTCTGAAAGAGTGCACCTTAGGTGCTCTGAAAGGGAAGAGAAAGGACACCCTGTTCTCCATATAAATTAAAGAAGAGAAATCTGTGCATTTAAGTGGGCCATATAAAATTTATCAAGCAATTATCTCCTAACTCCTTCCTATCCAAATTACCTGATATGCTCTCCCTACTCCTTTATTCCACGTTACTGCCTTTTCCAGGATTCTGTATTACATCACAGCATGTCTTCTGTTATTTCCTTCTTGCAAGCTAGTTTTCTTTTCCCCATCTAAAAAAATCAACAATCATTGTGTACTTCAATTCCCATTTTCCTCAAATGCATTGATTCTTCTTATCTATTACTCTTTTCTCATACTCAGTGTCTTTGTCTTTATGGGGTTTGTACTTTGCTTTTCCCCATCCTTTACTGCCATTATATAATCAAATCTAAAAATGTCTTAGAGAAAGTTAAAAATTCCTGCATAGCCACACGTGAACACAAAGTCACTGATTTTTAGCAAACCTATGAGATAGTCAGACATCCATTCAATTTCTTTTTTTTAAGATTTTATTTATTTATTTGACAGAGAGAGATGACAAGCAGGCAGAGAGGCAGGCAGAGAGAGAGGAGGAAGCAGGCTCCCTGCTGAGCAGAGAGCCTGATTTGGGGCTCGGTCCCAGGACCCTGGGATCATGACCTGAGCCGAAAGCAGCGGCTTAACCCACTGAGCCACCCAGGCGTCCCTCCATTCAATTTCTTAACTGAGTCCCAAATGCATCCTGACTTCTAACCTAAACCTAAGCTCTACTTCTTACACGTTGTTATATGACCAAATTCTTTCAGTTCAGTATTTTGTAATATTTAAATATTAGTCTATTGATGCTTTGTTTGTGTATTTCTATGAAAATAATTTGAATACTGTAGATTTATTGTTATATTTATAGATTTATAATCAAAGTTTCATCAGTTGAAGTTTTTGGAAATTTCAGATATAATGATTAAACTAAAATGATACTGCCTCAAATCCCTCTGATATCAAGGCCCAACACCTGATTATAGCCAAACCTGTGGTGAATAGTTCCATGGGAAATTGCAGTTACTTAACACTGATAGCATCTCATGTTCTCTTTCTCATTTTGGAATGTCTCCAACACAACCCAAAAGTGTAGGAGAGTTAATGTCCTCTGAGGACAGCTCTCAGTGAAGTGGAAATAAGAACCATAGGTAAAATTGTCAGTTTTCAGGTCTTCATGAGGACAACTTAAAGAAGTTTCTCAGGACCTTTCAGTAAAAGCAAGCCTTCATTTTCTATCCACAATAATTATATCAACAATGTACCTCTTTGACAAAGTTGCTTCTTCACTGTATCACTTTCCCATTCTTTTCTACCTTGGATAATCTCCCAGATAAACTAACAGTACTCAAATCCTTTGTCCTACTCTTTGCTCTCAGGATAAATGGAGCCAAAAGACTTAGATTAATATCAAGTTCTGAATGGGATCTTAGAGCTATTTCTGTCCAGATTTTCATAAACATAGGGACCTTTGAATTATCAGGCTATAAATAAGTTCTAAATGGAGGGGGCAAAAGCAAAAAGTAGAAATTTTTATGTTTGATTTTTAATCATGATTAATTGACTTTATTGATTATTAAAAATACTAACATTATAAAAGTGTGGATCTTTGTAAAACAATGTCATATTGTAAGAAAGAAGTTGCATAGTCTTTGTGAGAATATTAAACCAAGTGTTCAGGTGCCATCTAATTTCTTGTTTAATCCAGAACTTTGGTGTGCATCATCTTGAGGAATAGGATTTTGAAGTCCAGACAGACTAAGAGAAAACGGATCCAAATGTGTGTGTTTATATTTCTGCTTTTGTTGTAAAAATCAAAGTGTGATTGCTGGTTTAAAATGGTAAAACTAATAATGTTCATGGACTCGATTATAAATTTTCTAATTGTATGGGAAGAATGCAATAAACATAGAATTAATTGATTTGCAAATCCTCAAAGAGCTACAGGATCAGGTAGTGGTATGTTCTGATTCAACAGCATCATAATGCAGCATTTTATATGTGTGGCTAATGGATATTTTCATGAATGTTTGCTAGCTAGTCAGCCAATACAGAGAAATATTAGGTAGCGTAATTACTCACAGTTGTGTTTAATAAAATGAGAGAAAATTATCAAATGACACTAATAATAATAATCCTATAGCAGGCTAAATAATTCAATGATAATTTCAAGTATTAATCTAGCTTTCTTCCCTGATTATGACTCTTCTCTCCTTTATCATAATGGGAGTAGCAGATTGTCTGCAATGAATTGTGAAAACGCAGCAGTGACTTTGGCAGTGAAGGCCTCCCATCAATTTTGATAGGTTAAAATGATTCTGGTTGGTCTTGAGCAAATGTGTCAATTTTTTTTTTCTGTGTGTGTCAAAAATAAAAGAAGCAATAGTAAATTCTTGCTGTTATTCCATGGAGCCAATAAAATCGTATTGCCAACAAGAGGCTGTTGACACCGTAAGTGTAGTTAACTGTCTTGAAATACTAGGCCTGGAAATAAAATCCCAATATTTCACATAACCTCTTTTTTATAAAAGAAAAAAACAAAACAAAACAAAACAACTATACTGCTTACATTTAGGGCCCTGCTGTTGTGTAACTATTTTTGAACATGTCTACTGTAAGTGTATATATATATATATATATTTTCTGTGCAATAAATTCATTTAGAGATAAATTTGGATTGCAAATTATTTTGGGGGAGGCATGGTATTTGTGGCTAGTCTCACAAGTAAAAAGGACTAAAAGAAAGAAGAAAAACATTTTTTATTACAGCATATTTACATCTGTCCAAAGTACTTATTTACTATAATACTGACTAATGTATAATACTGTACACAAAGAAAGAAGTTAAATGAGTTATAATTCAGTCAATGTATAGCTGGCCATTTTAAAACTTACCACTGAATCTTTCTGGTATGAAATGTGATATCTGGCAATCTGGTCCAGTTCATTACATCAGGTCATTTGTATGTTCTTATTACCATTTTGATAGCATAGCACATTTTATAACCCAGACATTTTACAATGGAACTATGATGCATGTATTTTCAAAAGTATAGACATACATGAAGCTATGAGGTCAAAAAAGATGAATGTCCGTAGTACCATATAGACTCAACAAATAAAAGTGTCCAAGGGTCTGAGTGTGACTTATGAATATTGTATAAGATTAGGCCAACATGTGGTTTTGATATAAATAATCTGTTCTTAAATTAGAATTACAATTGTTGAGTACAGTGTTGAAAATGGCAGATAGATTTTAGCTATCTTTGCTCACTAGGGAAAATGGAAAAATGTTTAGTTTGGTCAGATTTTCACTTAACTTCTGAAAAATCTTATGTTTGAGAGAACCCTTCTGAAATAAGAATCCTTAAAGACATAACCCCTTTGGCACAAGTTTTCAAGAAACTTGTTTGATGTTGTAGACAATTCTATGGCACACGTACTGTTCTAGATGTTTCATGCCAATAATATGTAAGCCATACCAAGGCTACATATACATATAGAGATGTTTCTCAGCTTACAAGGGGGCTAAAAAATTGAAAATGCATTTAATACCCCTAAACTATCAAATATCATAGCTTACCTTAAGCTTATTTAAACATACTCAGAACACTTACATTTGCCTGCATTTGGGCAAAATCATCTTAAGCAAAGCCTATTTTATAACAAAGTATCAAATATCACATGCAATTTATTAAATATTACACTAAAAAAAGAAGAATATATATATTCTATATATATATTCTATATATAGAATGCTTGTAAGAATATCAGGTGTTCACCCCTGTAATCTTCTAGCTGACTGGGAGCTGTGGCTCACTGCCGCTGCCCAGCATCACAAGATGGCACCATATAGAACAAGAGTTTCAGGTGGTAGGTGTTGTAAGTTTTACCCAAACTGACATTGGTCAAACTCGTTTTTGTCATCATATATGTCAAGTAGTTTTCTCGGGTTTATTTTTAGAATATCCTTGTATAATGAATATTTACACTGATATCTAGTATAAAAATCCTGCAATTTATTTTAGAAAGATTAAGATATTGAAAATCAATCTATTTCTTTAATTCATTGAAGACATTTTTGGCTTGTTTCCAGTACTTTCTTACTGGTTAAAAAGTGAATTTGAAGTAGTATGGATTTCATTATTATATGGCACTTTCCCTTTGATGAATACAAAGACGATATTCTATATTAGCTATCTGAGAAGAATTTATTTTTTTAATTTTATTTATTTGTAAGAGAGAGAGTGAGAGAGAGCACAAGCAGGGGGAGCAGCAGGATGAGGGAGAAGCAAACTCCCGGCTAAGCAGGGAATCTGTTGCAGAACTGAGTCCCAGGACCCTGAGACCATGACCCGAGCTAAAGACTCAGGCGTTTAACTGACTGAGCCACCCAGGTGTCCCAATCTGAGAAGAGTTCTGTATGCTATTCCTCTTAATATGCAGTTTAAAGTCTAGGTAATTAACTCAATATTTTAGTGGCTATTACATAGATAGCACTATGTTCCAGGCAGAGAGTAAGAAAGAAATATTAAATCAACCATATTCTACGCATTCTAAATGAAAATAATTAATCAATCATAATAAATCCTTCTATTTATGGAATATCAACTTATAAGCTTTCCTCCATATGAACAATGCCAAATACCAGAATAAAGGGTCATCTAATACAAATAAAGGATAGAATTAAAGAATTCTGGTAAGCCATTTAATTTTGAAAAATGGTGTCCTATTGTTGCTGAGTTGTGGTTTTCAGTTACATAATATCTGATAAGTGTAGAAGTAACATGAGTGTTACGTGAGATGAGAAATGGTATATAATTAAGATATTTTTAAAAGTACAGATAAATACAAATTTGTAAACATAGCATTATGGAGGAATAAAAATAAATGATAGCTACACACTCTAAAGTGAATAAAACTTGGAAAGCTAATAGAGAAGTAAAACAAGGACAGTGCAAAAAGTATGGTACATTTTTATGAAGTTCAAACAAATTCTGTGAAACCATAGATGGACTTAAAGATACTATTATGTATTAAATATTGTAAAAATTAAGCAAGGAAATAGCAAACATAAAATAACCAAAGCATACAAACTTGGGTAGATACAAGAGGTGTGATCATGCTCTACTTCATAAAGAGATGAGTTAATAGATAAATATTAGTAACTAGACTTTTTAGAAGTTAATAAAACGTTGCCTGTTATTTCTTAGTAATATAAAATATATGGTTTTCTAACAAAAACGTTTATCTTAAAAATATTTAAAAATAAATTTCAGGCTACTCCTAAGGTTATATTTACTTTTCCACTGAAGGAAAAGCTGGTTGTTGTAGTTGTAGTTGTTGGTTTGTTTTAGTCTCCTCCTAGTTTTTATTATTATAATGTGGAATGAGGAATGTTAGATTGAAAAGTGAATTATTTTATAGACAAAAATCATTACTTGATTCACCTCCTGGTACAGCAGATGGAACTCCTGAAAATATGCCCTTTTGCCTTATGGAAGAGTAACAGTTATGCTTACTTCTGAAACATACTTGGTGGAGTCCCTAAATAGTGACACCATAGTAAACATTTTGAATATTTGCAATTAATTTTTATAGTCATAGGGCTCCAAAAGGCACTGCAGGTATCTTAGCAGGTATTTCAATAAAGCTAAAAGTTGCCTGACTGTTTAAAAATATTAGCAAGGCACAAAACATGGCAGAAGTATTGTCCTCAGATATTATTTTTTTCCATATGCTCCTGATTCCAGACATGACAAGTTACTTTTTCAAATATTTATTATAAAAGATTTTATTTATTTATTTGACAGAGATCACAATAAGGCAGAGTCAGGCAGAGAGAGAGAGGAGGAAGCAGGCTCCCTGCTGAGCTGAGAGCCCGATGTGGGCCTCGATCCAAGGATCCTGGGATCATGACCTGAGCCGAAGGCAGAGGCTTTAACCTACTGAGCCACCCAGGCGCCCCCATGACAAGTTATTTTTGATAGATGTATATGCAATGTGTTTCCCAGTTATAAGAAAAATGGTTCTGCTATTTTTAACCTTTATTTAAAATTAAATGATTTTTTTCATTAAAATTGTATTTTTTAATGTTTTACTTTTCTTTTCTTTTTTTTAAACATTTTATTTAATTATTTGAAAGACAGAGATCACAAGTAGGCAGAGAGGCAGGCAAAGAGAGAGAGAGAGAGAGAGGGAAGCAGGCTCCCTGCGGAGCAGAGAGCCAGATGCGTGGCTCAATCCCAGGACCCTGAGATCATGACCCGAGCCAAAGGCAGCAGCCCAACACACTGAGCCACCCAGGCGCCCCAATGTTTTACTTTTCAATATACTACTTAGAATATAAAACCTATTCCATTTTATAAGAAGTTTACCATTTAAAAAATGGTAATTTTCTCATTGTGTCTTCCCCTCACATTTCTTTATTTTGAATAAAAAATTTCACAATAAACATAACTGATGCTTTCCTTCTGATGGTCCCTCTATTGGTCATATTGTATATGAGCCATGACAATTAGTTTTACAAAATTTATTGATGTTTATTGATATGTTTTATCATAACTAATTTTCCCTCCCTTATCTAGATTCCCCAGCTTTCAGACAGGTGGACACTTCAATAAACCATACCCAAGGGATGTATCAAGTACTTCTTAGACATTCTCTCAGATCCTTGAGGTCTCATTTTGCCTAGGGATTTGCAATAGGTTCTGCCAGAGGCACCACTGTGACAACTGATGTCCATGGTCTATCTCCTGCTAAGCTCAAGAGGTCACTGGTTTCCAAGTTTATCTATACAATTAATGCATTCCAGCAAGTTCTTTTTTTTTTAATATTAACAAACTTATTTTAAAGTTTATATGGAGAGGCAAAGACTCACAATAGTCAACATAGTGTTGAAGGAGAACAAAGACTGAGGACTGACTTCAAAGTTTACCATAACGATGGGGCGCCTGGGTGGCTCAGTGGGTTAAGCCTCTGCCTTCAGCTCAGGTCATGATCCCAGGGGCCTGGGATCGAGTCCCACATTGGGTTCTCTGCTCAGCAGGGAGCCTGCTTCTCCTCATCTCTCTCTCTGTCTGTCTCTCTGCCCATTTGTGATCTCTCTCTCTGTCAAATAAATAAATAAAATCTTAAAAAAAAGTTTACCATAATGATAATTGTAATGATAATTGCAAGATATTGTAATACCACAGAAAGACTAGATTAAAGCAACAGAATATATATTATCAATTATATTTTATATTTAATAGAAAAGCAAAAGCAATACAAGAGAGCAAAATACAATCTTTTAAACAAATGGTTCTGGAGTAATGGTGAAGCTAAATGTAAAAATATAAAATAAAATAAAATAATAAAATAAAATAAATCCAGGCAGATATCATACACTCTTCACAAAAATTAACTCAGATTGGATTATAAACCTAAACATGAAACATGTAGAAGGTAATATAGAAGAAAATTTAAATGACCTTGGTTTTCACAATAACTTTAGCTACAAAAGCACAAGCACTGAATTTAAAAATGTCTACTCTGTGAAACACAATGCCAAGAGAATGAAAAGGCAAAGCACAGACTATGAGAAAAAATTTGCAAAATACACATCTGGCAAAGGACTGTTAATCAAAAATACACAAAGACCCCTTAAAACTCAACAATGGGGGAAAAACCTGATTAAAAATGAGCCAAAGACCTTAGCAGATACCTCACCAAAGAAAATATTACAGATGGCAAATAAGCATATAAAAAGATGCTTCACATCATATGTCATCATATTAAATTAAATTAAATTAAATTAAATTAAAACAAAAAAGAGACACCAGTACATACCCAGAATCCAGAGCACTGACAACAGAACACGAAATGTTGGTGAGGATGTGGAGCAACAGGAATGTTCTTCCATGTCTATTGAGAATAAAGAATGGAAAACAACTTGGCAGTTTCTTACAAAACTAAACATATTCTTGCCAGATGATTCAGCAGTAGCAGCTCTTGGTATTTATCCAAAGAAGATGAAATCTATACCCACAAAGATGTCTATAGTAGTTTTATTCATAACTGACAAAAGCTTGGAAGCAACCAAGATATCCTTCCATAGGTGAAAGGTCCAATAAAGTGTAGTACATGCAAACAATGGAATATTATTTAATGCTAGAGAAATGAATTACCAAGCTATGAAAAGATATGGATATAAATATTTAATAAATATTTGATTTTAGGCTTCTACCAGTCTATCAATAGTATTAGTATATTTTAACAGTGAATGCTCAGCATTCATGAATTTACCTAATAAAACATTTTGGGTTCAATATTTTAAATACTTCAACCTCTATGATTATATTCCTAATAATTTTGAATTGGGGTAAATAAACCTTAATTTTTTGTAACTTGTTTCTTATTGCAAAAGAGCTCAATGAAATTTTAGAAAATAAAAATTTACAAAAAAAAGTTTAGTTTACTATTGCCAAATAATTTAAAACTTTATCTTATATTCAAATACATATATTTTTCTAAAATGATTTATATGCTACTAATACCAAAAACTTTTAGTTATACTAGATTTCATATCCTGCAATCAATGCCAGAAATCCATCTGGCAATGATTTGACTTAGAGTTAAGATGGGTGTTATTACAATGAAAGATGGAAACAAAGATAGTATAACAATTGGTGTTACATAACTTTTCCGTTTTGATCAAGTTACTAATCTACAAATGGCTTTTATCAGTGACAGACTTGGGAATTTAACAAAACTTTTAAACTAGCATGTGCGACTCATTGCTAGAAAACAACACAATCAATAACACTTTATTTAGATTAAATCATGACTATTTCTCCATTTGAATAAAAAAGGTAGCAACCCCAATAAGTTTATTGAACATGAAAAGTTGAAATGCTATAATGCTCCTAAGGAATTAAATGATCCAGTCAAGAATTACAAAAAAAGGATATAAATTACCAAAGTGTTTTTATAATTGTAATGTACAACTGCCCATTATCGTTCCATAGTGTAGGCTTGTACAAGAACTCTATAAAAGAACTCCACTTCTAAACTGTGGAAAATATGTTCCCTTTCCCCCTATATACAACTATTAAGCCATTCATTTAGCTTTTAAAATATCCACTTAATACAGGCTTTTTACACATTTGAACAGGCAGCAGGGCTCTATTCTTATCGCTTACATCTGAAGGATAGACTTCTAGCGTAAGAGGTAAAGCCCATAAAGGAGCCCAATAATAACAACAAAATACAGTTTAGTGAGCCCTTACAATCTGCCAGCCACCTTTCTGAGAATACTTCAATTAATAAAACATATAAAATACCTGACCACAAAGAGCTTACATTCTTTTGAAATATAATAGTGAAATAAACCAATAATAGAGGGGCACCTCGGTGGCTCAGTCCATTGAGTGACTGCCTTTGGCTTGGGTCATGATCTCAGGGTCCTGGGATGTAACTCACCAGCAGGCTTTCTAGGCAGTGGGGTGTTTTCTTCTTCCTCTGCGCACCCTCCCTATTCTCTCTCTCTCTGTCTCAAATAAGAAAATAAACCAGTAATAGAATAATGATTGATGGTTGATGGTGATAAGTGTTACAATGAAATACAAGAAAGGTAAAAGCCATTGGAGAATGCTGGGATGAAAGTTAATTTTATTTTGTGTTGGGTGGTTATATCTCATTTATGAGATGCTATTTGCACAAAGACCCAGGAAGTGAAGGAGAGTGTTATACAAATATTAAAGGAAAAGATTGCTCTAGGCAGAGCAAGTAAGTATATAGACTTTGTGTGAACAGCTTGTCTGTTACTTTTAAGGAAAAGCAAGGAGGCCAATGAGGAGTTCATAGTGGTGGAGAGAGGAAGAACTTATTGATGTATGACCTTCTAGTACATTGAAACGCCTTCAGTTTTTATTTAATATGAAAGGGTAAGATACCAAAAGTCTTTCAACAGCAGAATAAAATCATCTGACTTGATTTTTAGGTTAAATTGCTGTACCAAAATAAATTTGCATGGAGAAAGGAGTGCAGTATGTGTGGAAGTGGGGTTATCAATCAAGTCAATAATTCAGGAACATATGATGGTGTTTTTAGCATGCTGGGTGGTAATAGAAGTGGTGAGGTATGGTTTTCATTGTGTATATATTTTGATGGTGAATATTCTGGTGAACAGGATGGGGTATGTGCAGGACAGACATCAACATTTATTTTACCTGCACAAACAGAAGGGTGGAGTCTTCATTCCCTGATATGGAGAGAACTCTGAGTTCAAATGTTCTTTCTCATTAAATGGCATAGTGATGATGAGGATTTAGTCAGACAGTGAAAGAGAGCAGTAAGCATAGTGTTAAGCGGTAAGACATTATAATACATTTGAACATCAAAAAACGTTGTGTTGGATCATCTGTTTATGTGAGTAAATAAATAAATAAAGCTTCCTGGGGTTCTGATAGAGGTAAAGAAGACTGCTATATGATCCAAAGGGGCACGTGCACCAAATGTTTATAGCAATAATATCCACAATCGCCAAACTATGGAAAGAACCTAGATGTCCATCAACAAATGAAATATATATATATATATATATATATATATATATATATATATATACAATGGAATACTATTCAGCCATCAAAAGAAATGAAATCTTGCCTTTTGCATTGACATGGATGGAACTGGAGGGTATTATGCTTAGCAAAATAAGTCAAACAGAGAAAGACACTATCATATGATCTCCCTGATATGAGGAAATGGAGGTGCAATGTGGGGGGTTAGGGAAACAGGAAAAGAGTAAATGAAACAAGATGGGATCGGGAGGGAGACAAACCATAAGAGACTCTTAATCTCACAAAACAAACTGAGAGTTTCTGGCGGGGTGAGGAGGGTAGGGAGAGGGTGGTGGGATTATGAACATTGGGGAAGGTATGTGCTGTGGTGAGTGCTGTGAAGTGTGTAAACCTGGCGATTCACAGACCTGTCCCCCTGGGGCTAATAATACATTATATGTTAATTAAAAAGAAGAAGAAGAAGAAGAAGAAGACTATAAATCAAATGCTATGGTTTTCAGCATAGAGTGTGTAATCAGGCATATTTTATTAAAGTAACCAAGTAAAATGATGGTCGAAAATTGGAATAACAGAAAACATAAAAATCAGAGATTTTAAAAAGAGATATGGGACAGTGTAGAGAATATAGTCAATGATATTATAATAGTGTTATATGGTGACAGATGGTGGCTATATTTGTAGTGATCATAGAATAATGTATGGAGATATTGAAAACCTGAAACCAATGTAACACTGACTATCAACTACACTCAAATAAAAAAAATAGTAAAAAGAAAACATTTTAATTTAAAAAGATAAAAAGAGGGACAAGAATTTGAAAAGTGAATTTCAAAAAGAGTAAAGATGAGGCTAAGACATACTGTGAACCTTGAGGAAAACACCATTTTGAAAATTCTTCCCATTTTGAGAAAACTCAAATGAATCAATACCTTAAAAGAACCCATTTTAACTGAGAGATGTAATGAATGCTCAAGAAATAATTTTATGACAGGATAATTCTTCCCTATGAAACAGCATACAGAAACCCGGGGAAACACCTGGAAGCCAAATAAACTATACTGAAAATAAGAATTAGGAAAAAGATGAATGATGAAAAATAAGAAAATTAGACCTGCGACAGAGACCTAGTGAAGAGAATTTTTAGCTTGTGGTTTAATGTTTTTGAGGATAATCTAGAGTTTATAACTGCCTTGAGGCAGGCTGGTTGTAGGCAGTTTAGGCATACCCCTAAGAGAAGCCTACTTTGGGCAGGTGGTGTTGGAGGAGGACATTGGGCTGGACAAAGACAAATCCAACCATTTGACTAAAGTGTCTGTGAAGATGTTGAAGTCAGATGCAACAGAGAAAGACCTGTCAAACCTAATCTCAGAAATGGAGATGATGAAGATGATTGGACAGCACAAGGACACCATCAACCTGCTGGGTCCTGCACACAGGATGGTCCTTCGTACACTATCATGGAATATGCCTCCAAAGACAACATACAGTAGTACCTCCAGGCCCAGAGGCCTCCTGACTTGGAGTACTGTTACAATATCAGCCACAATGCAGCAGAGCAACTCTCCTCCAAGGACCTGGTATCCTGTGCCTACCAGGTAGCCTGAGGCATGGAGTACCTTGAGACCAAGAAGTGCATACACCAAGACCTGGCCACCAGGGAAGTGCTGGTGACAAAGGACAACATGATGAAGATCTCAGACTTCAGCCTTGCCAGAGATATCACCACATCAGTTACTATAAAATGAGAACCAACAGTGGACTGCCTGTGAAGTGGATGGTCCCTAAGGCCATGTTTGACCAGATCTACATCCACCAGAGTGACTTCTGGTCTTTTGGGGTGATCCTGTGCAAAATTTTCACTCTGGAAGCCTCCCATATCCTGGAGTGCCTGTGGAGGTGGTTTTCAAGCTGCTGAAGGAGTCATTTGATGGATAAGCCAATAAGTGCACCAGAGAGTTAGACACAATAATGAGGGGTGGCTGGCATGTGGTACCTTCAAGCTGCTGGTAGAAGACCTGGATCATACTGTGGCCTTGACCTCCAACCAGGAGTACCCGGACCTGTCCTTGGCCCTGGAACAATACTGTCTATGCTTTCCCAACACCCAAAGCTCCACCTGCTCCTCAGAGAAGAATTCCACCTTCTCTCATGTGCCGTTGCCCAGGGAGGCCTATCTGCCCTGACACCCAGCCCAGCTTGCCAATGGTGGACTCAATGACTAGTATCCCTATTACTCCTGTCCAGATTTGGTCATAAGCTGTAACCCTTACCCCCCACCCTCCCTGCAAGACTCACTGCCTTCTCCTTTGTCCCTTTCCTACTGGCAGGAGCCAGCTGCCTACCTGAGGCCTTCACCCCTTGAAGTTCACCTCTCTTCCCCTTCCTCTTCCTCCTCCTTACAACCTGCTCATGAAAGAAAGGAACAGAGAGGCAGGTACTTGCTCGTGGCTACTTCCTTCCCTCCCATATGTTGGACCAAGACCCCTCCCTGTCATCTGGTACTGCCTGGACGTCGAGGGAGTGGGAGATGAGGCATGCCAGTGAAAGCTGTCGGAGCTTTCCTGTTTTGGTTTTGTCTGCTTAGCATAACATGTAAGACTGAGTTCTGGTGGCAGGGACCTAGTCCTTGGGGCTATAGCACTAGCGAGGGGAGGTCAACTGCTCTGGGCCTTGGCTAAGAGCAAGCCCTGCTCCAGAGATATGGTGCCAAGGGCTTATTAATTTTGATACTAATTTGCTTTGCTGACCAAATACCTGGTATCCAAAGATGGGAAGGCAAAGACTGGAAGCAGTGTTGTGACCATGGGGTCCAGCCCCAAACTATGAAGAAAACACAAAGTGTATAAATCTGAGTAAGTATATATTTACACACCTTTTTAAATAGGTTGTTATCAAAGATTTAATCAATGGGTAATATGCTCCTCGTGGCTGGGAAGCATCAGTTGCCATATATTAAAAACTAAGTAAAGAGGTGTCTGGGTGGCTTCCTCCAAGAAGTGTCCCTTCTTTTCAGGTCATGATCCCAGGGTCCTGGGATGGAGCCCCACATCAGGCTCTCTGCTCAGTGGGAAACCTGCTTCTCCTTTTCCCTCTGCCCTGCTTATAGTTCCTCTTCCTATCTCTCTGTTTGTCAAATAAATAAAATATTAAAAAAAAACAAAAAGAAACAAAATGTTTTTAAAAGGTCTTTTTTTTTTTAAATTTTCTAGGGGTGCCTGGATGACTTAGTTGTTTAAGCAGATGTTTGCCTTTGGCTGAGGTCATGATTCCAGTGTACAGGGATCCAGCCCTGCATGGGACTACTTGCACCCCAAGGAGCATGCTTCTTCCTCTCCCTTTGCACATGATTCCCCCTGTTTGTGTGCTTCTTCTCTCTCTCTCTCTCTCTCTTTCTTGCTTTCAATAAATAAAATAAAATTTTTTACTAAATAAATAAAAAAATAAATAAATTTCTAAACCTACTTTCAGTTTAGGTCCCTTAACAAATATTGCTACTGCTTCATTTAAAAAAAAAAAAAGATAATTTAGAAAGATGCTTCCAGAGTTAAAAAGCTGTTTTTTTTCTTTGTTGGGATTCAATATAGAAGTGCTTTAAAAAGTAAAAGAAAAAATATGCTATATTAACTCTAATCACACTATAACTTTGGTGGTTATATCAAGATAATGAAAAGTGATTTTAAAGCAAATTTCATTATCAGACATAAAGATCAAGTCAAAATTACAGAAGAGTAAAAGGATAAATTCATCAGGGAGTATAATAATTCTTGACTTTTAATACGTAACAACAGATTTATGGATATATAGGGAAAAACGAAGAACAAAAATCATAACTTCTACCTTGGACGACAAATGGAAAATAATTTCAACACCCTTATTTTAAGATTACATAGACAAATGGTCATCACATTGGTAAGATATGTAAGACTTGAACAAAATGATCAACTAACTGGATATGCATGATATTACATTACAGTAACTGAACTAACTGAGGTCAGTCTTTGGTGAATCACAGAAACAGGTGGAGTTGTCAAACAAAGGAATCTTTGTTTACAACATACAAGGAGATCTCAGGGAATAAGTTCCAAAGCCTTGACTGTTTGAACAGGAGAGAGATTTTTATTTAGTATTTAAGATGAATACTCAGAAGGGAGAGTTTTATTATCCCGTGTATGGTTGGTCATAAGGTTGTGGATGCATGCACATCCACATATGTATTTGTGCAATATGTATTGCATGTTCACCTGAATGAAGCTTGTATTCCACCGAGGGCAGAAACGTCAACGTTAGAATAAAGCAGAGGTAACTGTTGGACAAGGGAAAGGGACTCTGCAGGCTTCAAGAGCAGATATAAACTAGATGGGGTCTTGGGCTCATTTTCTGGGACAAGAAATGCAAGGCCTTGATTACTTTTGAAATAGCACTAGGAGTTTTGCCACTGATTTATTGTCTCAATAGCTTAGGCTATTTCCTGGTCTGGTGGTGACTGTTAGTTTTCCCATTGCCTTGTTCCCTCAAAATCCTTAATGAGTGAGGTTTTTGCATTTCTTTGTAAGAACCTCCCAGGAAGTTTTGGAAGAAGTGTGCTTGGGAAAGTACACAGGTGGGGTATAGATCATTGAAAATAGCTGGGGACAAAAAATGACTTTTCTTATGTCAGGAAAACTATATCACTTCTTTAATTTTCTGGGAACTTCTAACTCTTTCTTCTGATGTTACCAGCAGGCAACTGAGATATTACTGATTGTTCTCTTGAACCTAAGGAAAAGGAAATGTAGAAAGCAAAAGACAAAACTTTAAAATCTATCCTGCAACTCATCAATTCACTGCAGCCACCTCTCTGTCTTTCCCTTTCTCTTTTTCTTTCTCTTTCTCTCTCACTTTCTTTTTGTTGGCATATATCATGATACAACCACTTTGGAAAATAGTTTCAAAATTTTTTTAAATGAAAAATATGTTGCAGTTACACAAATAGCCATTTTGTTCTAGGCATTTCACCAAGAGAAACAAACCCTATGTTCATACAAGGACTTGTTTATGAATTTCATATCAGCTTTATTTTTAAAAATTGAAAACAGTGGAAATGTTCATCAATGTCCATCAATAGAGCAAAGACAATTGGAGATTCTCAAAGTAATGATGCTGAGAAAAGAAAAGCCAGGCAATGAATAGTATATACTGTGTGATTCCATGACTACAAAAAATCTAGAAAATACAAATTTATATAAAGTCACAGTCATCAAATATATGGTGTGATTTTAGTGCCTTCTTCTGTGCTCCCATAGCTTCCTACACTTGTATCTCCGAGCATTTGTTACACCATGTGAAAATATGAACTCTTTCTCTTTATTCTGTCTTACTAGAATAAGAATCCTTGAAATTTTATGGACATTTGAACTCTCAGTTATTAGCAGAAATTCTATCACACAGTAAGTTTCCAAATATAAAAGCCAGAGTTTTACAATGACTTCTAAGCTTTTACATGATCTAGCCACTCATTTAACCTCTGTGACCTCTTTCCCTGCTACTCTTCAGTCACTCACAGTGGCCTCCTTGCTATTCCTCAGATATGCCAGGCATGATCCAACCTTATGGCCTTCAAGATAGCCAATTCCTTTGTCTGGAGTGACCTTATTGCTGATAGTTCTGCGCAAATTCATCACCTTTCCATACCTTGGTTCAATTGTCAGCTTCATTGTAACTACCCTGATCTTCCTAATAAAAATTTTACCCCCCCATCCCCTGCCTAGAAACCTTGATTTTTCTTACCCTGATCGAATTTTTCTTTTTCCCCATTGTACTCATCCTTTTTGAATGCACTATGCCATTTTTATTAAGGTTCATAGCTTTTAATTGCCTCACCCATTAAAATAAAAGTTCTACAAAGCCAAGTATTTCATTTACCAGTGTAGTCTGAAGTAATATCTGCCATATAATAGTTCAGTAGACAACTGGTAAATTTCAAAATGAATTAATGTTGAGAGTATACTGAATTTCATAAGTCATTTCAATATTTTTTTCCATAAAATAAACTATGTAAAACATACCTTAAATTTACTTTCATCATATTTTATAGCATATAATGGACAACATACATAAGCCTTAAAGAAACAATCCTAACCATTTCATACCTACTTAAAAACTAAAACTGCATAATACCATACTCTTAGATCCTCTTTGAATGCTCTAAAATAACCCTTCAAAGGAAATACATTTTTTAAAATTACAGATTTTTTGGCAAATAATGTAATAAAACAAAAGTTTTATTCATCTATGTAGATCAAAATAAATGTTTTTAATAAGCATGAAATTATAACTCTGAAGTGTGCTAAAATGAAACCACCTGCTAAGGGTGAGAGAACAAAAATAAACATCCTTTTTCCAAATAAGAGGAATTTATTACCTTTGAATCAAAGCATGTGGATTTGTTTTAACTGGCAATAAAGCAATATGGAGACACAAACCATAGAAAGTCATATTTTAGATTTCCAAAAGACTTCGAAGTAAAGAGTATACATTTTTTAATTGCTACATAATGCTACATAATGACAAGATGACAGGTTGTGACAAATAGCATTTTAAAAGCTCTACTCATACTCGAACGGAAGGTGTCATTTCCCATAATTTTATATATGTCTTTAAGGTACTATATGTGGATACAACATATTACCAAACAGATGTTCATCAAAAACTAAATCATTTTTAATGGGACATAATAATTTGAACCTACATCTATTAATCATTTTTTTCGATCTAACATTTATAGTCTTGCTAAACATTTTATCAGTTGTTGACAAAATTCAAAATAAATAGGATAAAAAGTCGTGTTTGGAACAGTAGATTTCTTTTCAAATTGGCATTTAAATGAAAATATTTGCTGATATTTTTAAAACTTTAAATGTAATTTTATATATATCTCACCTATCAGATGATATAAAATTTTTGGAGAAAATATGACATATTTTTTGATCTTGGTTGAAGGTATTAATAAAGAGCAACTGTTTGTATTATTTGTATTGTGATATCTTAGTTAATAAACATGAATAACTGGTATAAAATATGGTTTTTTTTTTAAATTTTATTTATTTACTTGACAGAGATCATAGGAAAGCAGAGAGGCAGCCAGAGAGAGAGGAATGGAAGCATGCTCCCAGCTGAGAAGAGAGCCCACTGTGGGACTCAATCTCAGGAACCTGGAATCATGACCTGAGCCAAAGACAGAGATTTTAACCCACTGAGCCACCCAGGTGCCCTAAAATATGTTTTTTTTTTTAATATAGAAGTATAGTTCTTGCCAAAATATGGAACTAGCTGGAACTGAATGCCTCCTTCAAAGTCAGCTCTGGAGAATTATGCAAGTGTAATATGGAACTATTTCAGATATTAACCAAAAACAAAGAAATGATGATAAACTCCTTAAAAGACACAAAGTTGCCTTTGACTGGTATGTTTCAAGCTCTATTCCTGGTTTGAAAACAGGTTTTAACAGGCCTGTCACTGTAGAAATCCGCTGGATGTTTAGAGGCTATCAGAACTGTACAAAAACCTTGAAGGGGTAAAGACTTGAAAATTCTTTAGAGAGATTAGCTCCCTAAGGCATTATTCCTCCACACATTTTCCTCCAATCAATTAAGACTGATGGATGAGGGGCACCTGAGTGGCTCTCTCATCACGTGGGTGGTGGGTTAAGCCTCTGCCTTCATCTCAAGTCATGGTCTCTGGGTCCTGGGATCCAGCCCCACATCGGGCTCTGCTCAAAAGGAAGCCTGCTTCCCTCCCTGCTTGCCTGCCTCTCTGCTTACTTGTGATCTCTCTCTCTCTCTTTCTCTCTCTGTGTGTCCAATAAATAAATAAAATCTTTAAAAAAAGGCTGATGGATGATAAATTATGAAAACTGCTCCCTCCAAATGATGCCTTTTCATAAGGATTTAAGAATTTAAAATTGTAAGAATTTAAAATTGAAACTTGATCGCAGGATTTATCTTATAGAATAACATCAAGTGAAGGCAGTTATTATTCTGATGTATTTGTGATTCTGAATTCTTGGCCTCAATAGTAAATTTATTTTTAAATTCTCCCATGGAGTGGTGATTGGCCTTCAGTCTTTCATTGATGTACAACATTGGGTCAAATGAGATGTGTGTGCCCAGAACTATATATAAACTTCTTTGTATTTCACTGGAGATGGCATTTCTGAGTTTTGTTCAATTGAATTTGGACAGATGTTTTATTAGTCACTTCTAGAGTTGGCCCTGGAGAATATCTTCCTTTTTTTCTCTTCCCGATTCTCTGAAAAACCCTGATTAATTCACATTATCACAGTGATATCACAATTCAAGTTTTACCAAACACTATAGCTGCAAAATAGAAGGAAGCTACTCAGAATGGAATACTATTGTGAATGATTGAGAAAGAAAACATTATTATAATTAAGCTACCAGGTTTCAATGTATTTTATTGTTGCTTAGAAAATCCTAGCATACCCAGACTTTACAGAGATTTGATGATCCTAAGAGGAGCTGAACTCATGGACCAAAATAACTATGCACATAAAAAGTACAATTACTTACCAAAAAAGATGATGTGGTTAACTTTATATGGCAATCCAAGTGTTATTGGAACAGGAATTAAAAAAATAGCTTAGGGGCGCCTGGGTGGCGCAGTGGATTAAGCCACTGCCTTCAGCTCAGGTCATGATCTCAGGGTCCTGGGATCAAGTCCTGCATCAGGCTCTCTGCTCAGCAGGGAGTCTGCTTCCCTCTCTCTCTCTCTCCCTCTGCCTGCCCTCCGTCTACTTGTGATCTCTCTCTGTCAAATAAATAAATAAAGAAAAACTTAAAAAAAAAAAAAAGAATGACTGTTCTTTTAAAAAATAGCTTAAAAGGGGCGCCTGGGTGGCTCAGTGGGTTAAGCCACTGCCTTCATTTCAGGTCATGATCTCAGGGTCCTGGGATCAAGCCCCACATCGGGCTTTCTGCTCAGCAGGTAGCCTGTTTCCCTTCCTCTCTCTCTGCCCGCCTCTCTGCCTACTTGTGATCTCTCACTGTCAAATAAATAAATAAAATATTTTTAAAAATAGCTTAAAAGTATATGATAAAATAATGATATACATATACACGGAAAAGAAAGATACTATACTGTGAATATAAATTAAGTGAAAATTGTTGAGATAAAGAATACAATAAATGGAGACTAAGATGAATATAGCTGTAAAATGAATAAATGAGTTGGGAAAAACAAACAAACAAATTAATGACTTCTGCCCAAATACAGCAGAAGAGAAAAAAAAATAAAGAAAATATTTAAATAAGTACTGAGATAAATTTTGGAGAATTAAAGAAAGATAAAAGATACCAGACTTAAAATGATGCCAAACATGAGATATCAGAAACAAAACAAAACAAAAACTACACACACTAAAAACCACTCATATACATTATGGTGAGTTTTAAGAATATCAAAAACAGAGAAGAGCATAAATGATGCCCAAGAGAAGAACAGATCACCTAAAATGTACAAGAATACCGACAGCACAATTCTCAATAGTAATAGCATATAAAGAGACAGCTGGGTGTTTGTATAGATGGAAAAGATATTTGAAACTAGGTATTATACATCAATCCAAATTATTGATTAAATTTGAGAGCACAGTAAAATACAATGAAGCATGTTAGGTCTTAGAACATTTATCACACAGAGACACACATTTTGCAAAACTTTCTTGGAAGACAGCTCAATTTAAATAGAGAAAACAGAATTATGTACTCAAAGGCACATTTTGAAGGAAGGATTGAATATAGTCTGCACTGCAAATATTCTTTAATCGTATGTTCTCAATTTCCTAAATTTAAGAAGTATTTGTTCAAATATTTACCTTTAAATAAATCCTAGGAGACTTTTTCTTGGATTCTGGAAAATCAGTCCATTTGGATACAAATCTTTTTGTCACTGATGGAAATTTTGATAGCCCTAAACTGTGGAATGCCTAATGTATTGTTACAGCAATTGTGATTTGCCAATACATGGGTGATGTGTGTGTGTTGTGTGTGTTTATTTTTATTTTTGATGGTTTAACTCTTCTATGAGATTTTTAAGTAGACATGATTTTAATAAATTATGATTTGTTGAAATTTATCTGAGGTTATATATAATACATATATTCATTATTAAATTAGATAATATACAATAAAGTATTTATGGACATATGGAACAATATCAAATTCTACTATTAATTCATATTAATAATTACCATAAGAGGAAAAAGGGATATTTTTCAAGATGAAAATTAGCGAATTTTTCAGAATATGATATGGTGTTATTCACTGAACAGAGGGAACAAATGTCAAAGTTTAACACAGTTTACAGAATGTTTTAACATAAATTGAAATTTAAATCTGAACAAATTTCACAGTTTTAAGTAAAATGATAGCACTTTATATCCTTGAAAAGTGGTAAGTGACCCAAAACATGGCTTAGAAAAACAAATTTAACACTACACTAGTCTGAGATGTTTAAGTTATGGTACAACTTGCCATTGTGTATCATCAAATGGTATATTTTTTTCTTTTGGGCTTGTCATTATATTTTATTTTAGCCATTCTGGTAAGTGTGTAGTGATATCTCAGTGTCATTTTAATTGCATTTCCTTGATGTCTAATTATGTCAAAATATATTACTTTGATGTTTAATGCTCTGAGCTTTCTCAGTTCAAGACCATGAAGCCACTTAGGGAAAATACAGTTGCAGAGGCACTCATAGACCAACTCTTATTTCGAAATAAGAAGAAACATTACTACCCATTCCAACAAAAAATAGATTTGTTATGCAGGAGGGATTTTATAAATTACCTGACACAACTTATATAGTAAGATGAAATGGGACAGGCGGCTTCTTGCAGCTATATACAACATCATTTTAATTTCAATTTTCAGTATAATTTTTCCAAGGTATACACAGAATATATATTTAATGTAAATTGTGAACATTTTAAACTCTGTATATGGAAATTAATCAATTTTAAGTTTATAACAATCAAAATTAACGGAAGTTTATTTTAAAATAGTTAGCTTTCTCTGCATTGCAGGACAGAATAATCAAGAATTGGTAAGAAAAGAGTAATCTCTGTAAAATTACCGGGGATGCATTATAAAGTGTTCGGTAACCTATCAAACTCACAATTTGGATTGAATGGCAAGTGATTTTTAAAATCTGGAACTCATTGTCAATTTTTTTTTCTTCATTGTGTCTTAATAAATTACTGTGTTCATTTGCATGGACGTGAAGAAAAATGCATGACATTTTATCTCAACACTAACACCTTTAACTGGCAACTCTGAATGTACTTTACAGCAGTGTAACAAAGTAAAGATCACTGATGTTTCATGAAATATTTGTTATAATTCTCAAGGAGATAGGGAGTTTGTGCAAAAATGCAAATCACTTTGCGACTAAACACATTGTTTATTTCAGCTAATTTTAAGAAAATATGCTGAGAATCTCTCAAAAAAGGAAGCAATGATTTAGGTTTGCCTTCAAAATCCTTATCTAATCCTGAACCAACAGCACATAGCTCAAAGAGCAACTTATTTGAGCAGCTCCAATTTACACATTTCCTAATAATGCTTAATTTAGTGGAATTTCTGTCCAATTATGTTAATTTGATGTAATGAAAGGCAAAAGTTCAAAACGATCATCCTTAATTTATATAGATGCCAAACTCTGCATTTTCTGAATGACGCCCAGGAACATATTTTCAAAAACAAACAAACAATGCCAGAACCACTATTTGGTCATCTCTAGGCAGAAAGTGACTCAGAGCTTACATTACTCTCTCCCTGAAAGTATACTGTAGGCACTGAAACTACTACCGTGAGTCTGTGCTATCAAATTCCTTAAGTTAGAAATTTTTAAAACCCGTCTGTGTGGGAGTATTTCATTTACAGATAGAGATTTGGTTGTTTATACATTTTCATACTTGATTTTTAGGGTGTAATAAGTATGTTTTAAAATTCATGGTGGTTTTGAATACTGTTGGATAATTGAGCTAAAATGGTATATCCATTCCTCCGAGGAAACAGAAAATATAGAAAGGTAGTGCTTTTCAAATCTGACATCTTTGAGTCATTGCAGTTTCATATAAATGCAATAGGAAAAGTGTCATTCATGTTTATGATATTTTCTATAAATAAATTAGAATGTACTGGAGGCCTGATATAAAGTGGGATGCCTAAACTTCAGTAAGATCTTGTTTTCAATTCAAAATAAATTTTATTTTTTATTTTTTTATAATGTCCCTCAATTTCAGATAAGCACCCCCATAAGGTCCACTCCGTTTTTTTTAAGATTTTATTTATTTTATTTGACAGATAGAGATCACAAGTAGGCAGAGAGGCAGGCAGAGAGAGAGGGAAGAGGAAGCAGGCTCCCTGCTAGGCAGAGAGCCCGATGCGGGGCTCGATCCCAGGACCCTGGGATCATGACCTGAGCCAAAGGCAGAGGCTTTAACCCACTGAGCCACCCAGGCGCCCCAAAAATAAATTTTAAATTGAATTATGCACCTCTAAGTTCAGAGACAATAAACATCAACCAACACAATTAATAAGTTCTATTTCTTGAAATTTCGGGAACATTGATAGTCTCATCTCCTGGAAGAACAACAGCTAAAATTTTTGGTCATGGATTCTTGCTAAAATATCACTTTCCCAAAGAAAATTAATGTTATGAATTTTCATTGATTGTTATTGATCATGAATAATATAACAACCATGATAAAAAGAGTAGGAAAATCATGATATCTCATCTGTAAGGGCATGTGGAAAGTAGGAAATGCTAATAAAAATAACTACCATTATTTCCTAAGTTAACATAATATAACAGAACAAAAATATTTCAAAACAATGTTTTCTTTTTTTTTTAAAGATTTTATTTATTTATTTGACAGAGAGAGATCACAAGTAGGCACAGAGGCAGGCAGAGAGAGAGGAGGAAGCAGGCAGAGAGCCCAATGTGGGACTCAATCCCAGGACTCTGAGATTATGACCTGAGCCGAAGGCAGTGGCTTAACCCATTGAGCCACCCAGGCGCCCCCATAACAATATTTTCTAGGCTCATTCTGATAACTCTTTTCTACATTCAAATTTAAAGGTTGAGGCATGTGATATATATTACACAAAAAACATCCCAAGGAATTCGTTAAAAAAAAAAAACTCTTAATAAAGGACAAATCCAAAGGAATTTCTTTTCCAATTTTTTTAAATTTTTTATTTTTTATAAACATATATTTTTATCCCCAGGGGTACAGGTCTGTGAATCACCAGGTTTACACACTTCACAGCACTCACCAACGCTCATACCCTCCCCAATGTCCATAATCCCACCCTCTTCTCCCAAGCCCCCTCCTCCCAGCAACCCTCAGTTTGTCTTAATCTTTTCCAATTTAATTAACAAATTATGAATTGACTTACCTATTTCATCACAGCGTATCAGGCACCAATAATATTTTTTAATCGTCATACCTGATGCAATAGTTACCATCTTTCAGACATACTGATCACGAACAAGCAAATAAACAAGAGCACCGTAGCTTAAGATCTACCTGCATAAATATAGGCTACTTCAGACAATCTCTTCACGACAACATAGCAATGAATAGAAATCATACATGCTCTGTATGGACATACAGATGAGATAGAAGGTGATGATGTTAATATATGCAGAATCTTTATTAATTACATTGTAAAACATAATATGGAAAAACAATACAATTTTAGAAATACCCAGGTACCATCATTGTTTTATTTTTATATGTGTAGATAAGGAGATTAATAAACAATCCATGACTATTCAACTCCTTATATTTTGAAAATTTTAGCAAAAGTAACAAACCTAGCACCTATAAAATTGTACCTATCTGCAACATACAGCTTTGCCAGCATGGTAGAGGAAAAGCAAAACAAAATAAGTAAGAAAAGTTTAACATTTCACAAGAGTTTTACTTTTATTTTTTTATTTATTATTTTTTATTTTTCATTTATTATTTACGTCTATTTTCTACTTTATTTTAATGAAAATGTCATGACCATAACATAAGAGCAGAATTAAACCAACATGAGAAATTATATTTTCATAAGTTAAAATAAACTAGCTTGGTGATTATTTCAAAATTATATTACAAACTTCAGTGTCCTTGCAGTAAGTATCACTGCATAAACAAATAAGTCAGGAGTCATAAACTAATGATGATTCTAAATGTTATTTAGAGAGACATTCTGTTCTTAATATATTTCAAATATTCTACACAAGGCAAAGTGGATCCAAGTAATCTGTAGGCAAAATAAGATTTTAGAGAAGTATATATTTCCAACAGTATTTATAAAATATTACCTTTATGTAAGGCATCATCCTGGACTTTGTGGAAAACACACAAAGGAGTAAGAAGTGGCCCTTCAAGAAACATATACAATATCAAGGTTTAACATGAAGCAGCATGTCTTCTCTAAGTAAAAAAAACATTGTACCAACTGACTTTACTGAAACTTTATATTTATTGCTCTCATTTTAGGTCATAGTGTCCTTCTGCATGCAGGCTGCTATAACGGACATGATATAGACTTAATAGCTTATAAAGAACAGGAATTTATTTCTCACAGTTCCAGAACAAAGAAGTTCAAAATTAAGGAATGGGCAGATCCAGGGAGAGCCCACTTCCTCATAGATGGCTATCTTCTCACTGTAAACGTACATGATGAATGAATCAAGAGAACTCTCTGGGGTCTCTTTTAAAAGGACTGTAATCCCACTTATGACCTAATCACTTCCCAAAGGCCCTTATGTTTTAATACTATCACTTCCAGAGTTAGATTTCATAATATGATTTTGGGAGACATAAACATTCACACCATAGTATATATAAACAAAAAAAGACACAAAAACAACAAACAAAAAAATTATTTTAACTACCTATTATTTTCAACTACATAAACTTTTAATCTGTTTCTATATAATATTAAATAACTCATTAAATAACTCATAAATATAAGTGATTCACTTATATCCAATGCATCTGAGTGCAATTAAATTTGCTTACCCAGCATATCCAGAAGCATATTTCTTCAGACTATCCCATTCCCCACCTTACAGGATTTACCACAATTAGAAGACAGGGGATAGAGGATAGATAGATAGATGTATACATAAACACACTTGTACATACACATATGCATATTTTTTCCTGTTAATGATACTCATGCAAATAAAATTTAAGCTCAAGGAAACCTGTCTTGTGTGTTACTTAATATCCAGTTTTTAGTCAACATCCAAAAACAAATAATCCAATAAAAACATGGATAGAAGACATGAACAAGTGTTTCCCCAAAGAACACTTTCAAATGTTCAGTAGATACATGAAAAGATGTCCATCATCATGTATCATCAGGAAATTGCAAAGCAAAACTAGAAAGAGATACCACCTCACACCTGTCAGAATGGCTAAAATCAACACTACAAGAAACAAAAGGTGTTGGAGAGGATGTGAAAAAGTAACACTTGTGGGGGCTGCCTGGGTGGCTCAGTGGGTTAAGCCTCTGCCTTCAGCTCAGGTCATGATCTCAGGGTCCTGGGATCAAGTCCCACATCAGGCTCTCTGCCAGGCATGGAGCCTGCTCCCTCCTCTCTCTCTCTCTACTTGTGATCTCTCTCTGTCAAATGAATAAAATCTTAAAAAAAAAAGAAAAAGTAACAATTGTGAACTGTTGGTGGTGATGCAAACTGATACAGCCATATTTGAAAACAGTATGGAATTTCCATAAAATTTAAAAATAGAAGTCCTTTGTGATCCAACAATCCTGTTGGTGTGTATTTACCCAATGAATATAAGAAAACTTATTCAAAGGGATGCTAGCACCCCTATGTTTATAGCAGCATTATTTATAAAGCTAAGATATGGAAAGCGCCCAAGTATCCATCAATTGATGAATAAATAAAGAATAAGTGGTATGTATATACAATGGAATATTATTCTGCCATAAAAAAAGACTGAAATCTTGCCATTTGCGATAACATGGTTGGAACTAGACAGTATAATGCTAAAAGTGAAATAAGTCAGTCAGAGAAAGACAAATACCTTTACTCATATATGGAATAAAAGAAACAAAACAAACAAGCAAAGGGGAAATAATAAGACATAGAAAGAGAAACAAAGCAAGAAACAGACATTTCACTACGGAGAACAAACTGATGGTTACTTGAGGGGATCTGAAAGGAGTGATGGATTAAGTAAGTGATGGGGGTTAATTAGAGCACTTGTCATGATGAGCACTGAGTGCTATATGTTATATTGTACACATGAAACTAATACAACCATGTATGTTAACTAACTGGATTTCAAATGAAAATTTTTTAAAATCCCAGTTTTTAGCTCACATTCTGGCTTACAAAAGGGATTTAGTCAGGAATTTGGAGATTAGTTAATGAACAAATAAGGGGTGAACAGGCAGTTGTTAGATAAAATTACTATCCTTTCTGGCATGATCTTATACCTTTTATCTAGAAGTATTTTTAGCACTTTAGACTCTTCCTATTTTATTTTGAGTCATTAAACAAAAATTTCCTCAAAGGACCTTAGACTCCATCCAATTTGAGCAACAGTGTGAGAGAGGAAATGATGTCCAGGAGGAAAAAAAAAAAAAGATGAAACTACGTTTGTTTACAAGTGAATGCATAGTTCTTCCACAGAAGAAGCTCTAAATGGTCAGGGCTCCAGCTTTATATGTGTTCAGTCATATGTTCAGAAGTAGGTAACACTATCAAAAAATATAAAGCATCTGAGATTATTTTCCCTTATTTGAAAGCTGGTGTATGAGTCTGCCGTAGTTTCTTGGGTGTTGATAGAAGACGCAGACTTATGGTTCAGAAATAATATAGTTTATTATTCACAGCAATAGAGGTAGCCAGAATATTAACAGTATTTATGTGTGTGTGTGTGTGTGTGTGTTTGTGTGTGTGTGTGTGTGTGTGTGTGTGTGTGTAGGGGTGGGAGTTATATATCAGTTCTGAGCCTCAGTCCCACAAGAAGAATCAAAACAGAGGCAGAAAATATTTGCAAACACAACAGGTTAAGTTAAAAAAAAAAGATACTATTTCTGTCTTCCAAGTCTATTCAATACAACCATCTTCAAAGGATGGCCTAGAACAAATAATAAATGCAGAAATGTAAGCAACCAATTGAAAAGTGTCTCCCAAGAAACACACTTTGAGAGTCTTCATTTGACAAAAATACTATAGGATATTACATGGATCAGGTGCATTGAATACTGGAAGGTTAAAATTACAAGGGACCAAATATTTTTAAGAAGTTCTGGCATCCAGTAGAGTTCAAATAGGTTTTATAAGATTGAGGAAAGAAGCCATCAAAACCTGGGCCCAGGGGCACCTGGGTAGCTCAGTGGGTTAAGCCTCTGCCTTCGGCTCAGGCCATGATCTCAGGGTCCTGGGATCGAGCTCTGCATCAGGCTCTCTGTTCAGCAGAGAGCCTGCTTCCCCACCCCCTCTCTCTGCCTCTTTGCCTACTTCTGGTCTCTGTCTGTCAAATAAATAAATAAAATCTTAAAACAAAACAAAACAAAAATCCTGGCCCCAATTTTTCCAAAAGTATGATTCTGATTCTAGTCTCTATGATGTTATCCCTTGAAGACAATGTCTCTAATTGAGTTGAATTAGTTTACTAAAGAGCATACCCCCATTTGTTGTAGGAGATGAACAATATGCAAGAGGCAAAATGCCACATGGAAGCCACCTGGTCTTCAGTGGAACATAGACTCAGTTCCTTTGGGATGAATTTGTTCCACATTTGACTTCCCACTTAAGGGAAAATAAGAGTGCCTTCTAATAGATTTTAAATAGGAAATGACAACGAAAGCTTATACAAGATTATAAAATGGGAAATTTCATTTAGATAAGCAATCATTTCAAAGTCATCTTCTTAATATTACAGACTCTTCACATGATCATAATTTTATTTTGGTATTATATGGTAATTTCAAATATAGTAAATATAAAGAATTTACCTCTGTAATTATAGCGAGTCTGGTCGTAGTTTAATAGCAACAAATCTTCAATTTAGAAGTATGGTCTACCAATTATTAATACATTTGGAAATGGTGTGTCATCTTCACTCCACTTGTCTCACTAAAACAGTGAGCCAAAAAAAAGTAGGTCCAAGCTGTTTACTATGGTCAAAATGGGTTGCTTTTGCACTTGGTAAAGAAGCAGTCATATTTTGGAAGAAGAAACTGAGGCTATTAATATTTTCAACTTATTTTCAGAAAAGGAAAGAAAGGATAATCTAAGCTAAAGCCAAAATCTTACACAAGGTGGCAGGAGAAAGATCTTTTCCCAGATAAAGGATTTTTCAACTTAACCATGTTAGGAGGAAGAAGAGATGAGACATTGTGGACTTGACTAACTTTTTTACACTGTTCAAAAAGTTTTCAAAATAATGTGTATTATTTTTCTTCTTTTAGTTGAGACAAAAACAAACAAACAAACAAAAAAAACACTAATGAGCTTACTCTTAAAAGGAGGTAAACAAGAAACTAGCAAAGATTGAGTGTTAGGTATTGTCCCCCTCCTTTTTTTTTTTTTAATTATGTTATGTTAGTTACCATACAATACATCATTAGTTTTTGAAGTAGTGTTCCATGATTCATTGTTTGTGTAAAACACCCAGTGCCCCATGCAATATGTGCCCTCCTTAATACCCATCACCAGGCTCACCCATCCCCACATCCTTCTCATCTTTAAAACCCTCAGTTTGTTTCTTGGAGTCCATAGATTTTCATGTTTTATTTCCCCCTCCAATCCCCCCATTTCATTTTTCCTTTCCTTCTCCTAATATCCTCCATGCTATTCCTTAGGTTCCACAAATAAGTGAAACCATATGATGATTGACTTCACTGCTTGACTTATTTCACTTAACATAATCTCCTCCAGTCCCATCCATGCTGATGCAAAAGTTGGGTATTCATCCTTTCTGATGGCTGAGTGATATTCCATTGTATCCATAGATCACATCTTCTTGATCCTTTTGTCTGTTGAAGGGGATCTTGGCTCTTTCAACAGAATGGCTATTGTGGACATTGCTGCTATGAACACTGGGGTGAATATGGCCCTTCTTTCCAGTAAAATAGAGCTAGCGTATGACCCAGCGATTGCACTACTGAGTATTGACCTCAAAGATACAGATGTAGTGAAAAGAATTAGGTATTGTTAAAGCACAAATGCAGGGGATAGAAGTTATGGTACAGAAGAGGGAAGGGCAACCATATGGCAGAGTAGAATAAAGTAGCTCAGGAAGAAATTAGTCATATCCAGATATTGTAAGGCATGTGGGGTTGGCAGGGAGAGCATGAGAAATCATGAGAGAAGAGAGAGAAAATGGACCAGGCAGGAGAGGTTTATAACATTTTAACATCTAAGGTAAGCATATGCAAAGCAGAATAGGGAAAGAAATAAAAGTTTTTATAAGACTCAATACATAAGGAATAACGTAGAGGACACTGGGAGATGGAGAGAAGTGTGCTGGGGGAAATCGGAGGGAGAGACAAACCATGAGAGACTGTGGACTCTGAGAAACAAACTGAGGGTTTTGAAGAGGAGGGTGGCAGGTGGTTGGGTGAGCCCAGTGGTGGATATTAAGGAGGGAATTTTTTACATGAAGCACTGGGTGTGGTGCATAAACAATGAATTTTGGATCCCTGAAAATAAACTAAAAGAAAAAAAAGACTGACTACAGACATGGACCACAGTGTAACACAGATATGGAACTCACTGTAATACCAGCCACTTCCCACCGACACACGCAGACTATGATAATAATAAATAATAATGCAATTAAGAAAATTGCCTGCCAAATAATTTTTCCTCTTTTTTATTTTTATGATTATTATTTTTATTTTATTTTTAAAGTTTTTATTTAAATTGTAATTAGTTAAAATAAGGTTAATATTAGTTTCAGGTGTACAATATAGTGATCAACACTGCCATACAATGGCTTAAATAAAAAAATGAAAAAAATTTTTTTAAAGATTTTATTTTTAAATAAAACCTCTACACCCAAGGTGGATTTCAAACATACAACCCCAAGATCAAGATTTACATATTTTACTGACTGTTCCAGCCAGGCACCCCAACAAATAAAAATTTTATAAAATTGTTGAGTTTGTGGGAGTCTCATTTGCTTAGTCAGTTAAGTGTCTGCCTTTGGCTCAGATCATGATCTCAAGAGTCCTGGGATCCAGCCCCATATTGCTCATGCTCTCTCTCTCTCTCTCTGGCTTTTGCTCTTAAATAAATAAATAAAATATTTTTTAAAAAATTGTTGAGTTTGTTTAACTAGTTTTAAACTAGTAGACAGAGATGAAGATAAAGTATGATGTCATGGCACGGAAAAATACAACTTACACGTTTTAAAAAAAAATGTGCAATGCAAGTTACCTCACTTCTTTTATCACCACACTGGGACTTTCCCTACTGAGTTGTTGTAATGTAAGGACCTATTTTATATTTTTATATTTTAGCAAGAGGCTTTCATTGAGGTTAACCCTTAAACTGTCCTTGCTCCCCTTCCCCCAGAGGATTCACTTAAAAACAAGTCCTGGAAATCAGCTCCAGGTAACAAAGCCCATATACAAGGGTGGGTCAGGCCAGGTGGAGACATCAATCAGCGGGAGGGGGGGCGGTGTTTGCATATTGTCTCCCTAGATACTAAGGAGTATGTCCCACTCCTCTGCCTTTTGGGAACCTTTTTGGCACTAATCCTAATCAAGGTGTAATAGGCTGGGTCAAATGTCTATACTAGGGTAAATTGAACCTCAATTGGTCACCTAGCCTCACTGTGGAGTTTCCTGTGTATGTTAAAATCTCATTGGTCACCTGTGCGTGGCTAGGCCTGACTGCATGGCCTTTGCCCTTAAAAGCTAGACTGTGAAACAGCAAAGGGTTGCCTTCTCTCATAAGAAATGTGGCCCCGAACGTTCGAACGTTCCGTTAGATTCTTGATGCTTGGCATGAAATAAAGCTTTGCTTGACCTTTGCTTTACATCAGTTTCGCTCCTTTAATCATAGACCCATTATTGGCGCATAACAGTATTAATCTTAAAGTTATAAGTCCACAATGCATCCATCATCCATTCTACCCCTTAACATTCCCCTTTGGACAGAACCATGATCTAGAACAAGCCTTATTTTATAGTGCCTTGTAGGAGATTTTTGCTGCTACCTATATTGCCTACTTTCCTCTCACCATTACCACGGAAATTGGGTCCACTGAAACAAAGGGTAGTGTAAGAAATTAAGACTTTCATAAATCTCTTTAAATAATAAAGTATAAGATAGTGATACCTTTTTTTCTGCCACATAACCAATTCTTGCAAGAATAAGGTCATATAAGAGAATTTACAACACATGCTAGCATTATCCTACTGGACCCAGACCATTTGTATGTTTCTCTGTCTCTGAGAAATGTAGTTATTTACATGACTGAAACCTAAAAATTGTTTGATATGACTACTAATATCACCTACATTATTTTAAAGCCTGTTTACTGTAATACATAGGCTTTGTAAACACTTATTAAGCATCTTGTATATATCAAACACTTTAAAAATCTCTGCTTTAAAAAAAAACAAACTCTACCTCAATGGAACTTTGAGTCTGAAAAAGATACAGGCAATATACAAGGCAACAGATAGAATAATTACATATTTGATTATATACTCTGAGGATGTCACCTTAAATTGATATGAAAACGATCAGAAGGATCTGGATTTCTTGTCAAAATATTTTGCCTTAAAAAGAAATTGATATTTAGGGAAAGTTGTTACTGAAAGAGGTCCTGTGTCAACCAAAAATGTTAAACCATGATCTCGCTAAATTTTCCAGTTGTGATCATTGCTTTGTTTAGCTGTCTTCTATTAAGACTGAATTTAGTAATTCAGTCTCAGATTTCAGTAAGTCTTTTTTTTAAAGATTTTATTTATTTATTAGAGAGAGAGAGGGAGGGGCAGAGGGAGAGGAAGAACCAGACTCCTTGCTGAGCAGGCAGCTGATGCAGGACTGGATCCTAGTACCCTGGCATCATGACCTAAGCTGAAGGAAGACACTTAACCAACTGAGCCACCCAGGCACTCTAGACTGTAAACTTCTTAAAGGTAAAAAAGTTTATTCTTCTAGTAGTTCCACAGACATTTCTAACATCCATAAGAAAGCATGTACTGATGTAAAATGCCAGCAAATCAAATTATTTAAAAAAGAAAGAAAGAAAGAAAAGATATATCTGGATAAAGAGAAAAACAGAAAATCTAATAATACATTGAATTATTAGAGCAAAGAGTGGAGGAAGAGAAAATAAATATGAAATAGAGATTTCCACTAAAAGAAAAAAATTGAATAAGGCAGGAGATTTAGAAAATTATTATGACAGACTTGAGAAAAAAATAAAATAGGAATTTTTAGAAAATAGCAATGAATGAAAAGGTCAATTGTTCCTACCTCTATAATATTAGCTGTTTGTTGTTGTTGTTGTTGCTAATTTACCTATTTAAGCTAAGAAACAAAGAAAGGTTTCATTTAGGAATAAGGTTTCTATGTATATATATATATTTTTTTCCCATTTAGGGATACGGTATATATATATATATATATATATGTATATATATATTTTTTAATTTTAATTGTTAGAAAATGTGTCACAGAAAGTGTTTAAACTTTAAGATACAGATGCAACATGTAACGAACTGCATTGTTTGAACGTCTAATTTGTAAATGCTGTTAGAGGAAACTTGGTGGAAATGTTCTTATGTGATTGTGTTTCTGGAACTAAGTATATTTATTAATAAGGAATAGTCTAAAATTATGAAATGACCAGGAGTGGACAATTTTCCTAATCCTATCAGCTCTTTGCAGCTCTTTTATTAGCCCCCTTCAGGAATATCAGGTTTATTTATCTAATTAAATTTTATATTAATGTGCTTTTGACTTTTGGCCTTTCTCTTCCTTCTGTTCTTTTTTTTCCCCTAAATTACATGTTTCTGTTTAACAGCTACTATCAATTCTTTGATATGAATACTCAACATCAATTTACTAACTCCAGAGATGAAGGAGCATCAATATTTAGAAGTGAAGAATACAAAGCCTTGGGCATCTGGATGGCTCAGTCAGTTAAGCATCTGCCTTCAACTCAGGTGGTGATCCCAGGGTCATGGGATGGAACCCCAGGTTGAACTTTCTGCTCAGCTGGGAGCCTACTTCTCCCTCTCCTTCTGCCTGCAGCTCCCTTTGCTTGCGTTCTCCCTCTCTTTGTCAACTAAATAAAATATAATAAAATAATGTAAATAATACATTTATTTATTTATTAAAATGCAATTATTACACAATACATAATGTATTGCATAATTATAATAATGATTCAATAATTTATTAAATATTTATGTTAAATATATTTATATTAAATATATCAATTTAAGTAAATAAATATTTTTAAAATTTAAAATATTTCAAATTTAGATTATTAAATATTAAATCATTAATTTAATAACATCTAAACATAATTAAATAAATTAATAATAAATAAATTAATTAATTAATAAATTAATTAATTTATTTATTAAAATGAATAAAATAATGTTGTCATTATCTGAGCATGTATTTTTAAATAGTCTTAAAAAAACCATCTAATAAAGTCTAAATACATTGAGTTCAGATATTTATACAAGTTAATCCAGACACTCAACCCACAGACAGTTTCAAAACATTTGTTTTTATCTACTACTCAAAATACGATTGTAATGTATTTATTTGTAACTTTGACATAGCAAGGAAACTTGGAGGAAAAGGAGACATTTGCTTTTAATATTTGAAAATTATTTTGTTGATTTAAAAAAAATAAAAACCTTAACACGTGAGCATTTCTTCTTAAATAACTCTGTGAAGTTTCTGAGTCGCATTCTATTAAAAGTGCTGATAAAATGGCCTCAGTTACTCATTTAAATTATCAGCTGAATGAGTAACAAATGAAGTAGAGAGCTTTTTAATTATTTATGAATGTATTGCTTGTGGATGGAGTGCCACATAGAGTTACCTCTCTTTTTGGCTTTGTTTTGTGAGCAGCAGTGGAATCTATGAATGAGATTAAACATAAGGACATTCACAGAAATTCTTAATGAACTTCTGGGGAAGGGCAATAAGTGCAAGGAAAAACTGCAGCAAGACTAATTACAAATTTCAAGTGGTCATCGCTTAATTATAGAAGCTTTTAAGTTCAAGTAATATATCCTTTTCATGAGCCTATCATATTGTATTAATTACCACAAACTGCACTCTTGAACACTTATCTTTTCACATATTTCTTATTCTTAGTACTTAAAATTACCCTTATGATTGATAAGTAAATGGATTTTACAGACAATGCATTTATTTACATAAATAAATAATGCTTTTTATATATATAAAAAAAATTGAATATGTGTGTGTTCAATGATTTTTTTCAAATTAACATCTTAATTCTACCACATTAGTTACAAATAGATATAGACTTTATAGATTCATCAAATATTTTATTCTCAAATTTATATGTCCTTTGTGAAGTAAATGAAACTGTATATATTAAATATAATCCTATCACATGTAACAGTTACTAGTGCATCCAAGGACATACATAAGTCAGGTCCTACTCAAGGCATCACGGATAACTGGATTTAACTTTCTATCCTAGGAGTCTTCTGTATATTTCTGTGGCTTTTATACTACAATCAGGAGGAAGAATTCTTTTGCTAAAAGCTTCCAAATGACTATGCGAGTAGATTATTTGGAGACTAGTGATATAATATTATAGTTTAATATGTGAAGCATGATAAAATAAAATGCTATTGCCATATTTAATTTGTTCAGTAAAGCATTCATTTAGTTATCAAGCATTCACTTTCTTTTTTTAAAGATTTTATTTATTTATTTGACAGACAGATCACGAGTAGACAGAGAGGCAGGCAGAGAGAAAGGAAGGGAAGCAGGGTCCCTGCTGAGCAGAGAGCCTGATGTGGGGCTCTATCCCAGGACTCTGGGATCATGACCTGAGCAGAAGGCAGAGGCTTTAATGCACTGAGCCACCCAAGAGCCCCAAGCATTCATTTTCTTTATACAGAAGAGATAGAACAATATTACATAGTAGAAAATACAGTAAATAATCTAGAAACCTTGATCATGTTGTTTTGGCAATTTTAGAACATAACATTAGCTAAAGCTCAAGTGCAAGTTATATTTGTATCATAGGAGGAAAAGTTAATTAAAAGTTTGTTTATTACCATAGTTTAACACTTCAACAAAATGATAACGAGTCCAAAATCAATGAATATATAAAGTATACAATAAAAACAATAATCTTGAGTGTATGTGACTCACTGTAGGTATTGATAGGCTAGAAATCAAAGGGGAAGTATCTATAGGGTTTGTTCAGTTCCATGCTCATCAGATTAATAGGCTTTCTCATATTGCTTCCTTCACCACATTAATTTGTTTAATGAAGTTTTCAAGAGTTAAAGACAGTGATAGGTTCATGGCTGGAGAGAAGGTACAGAATCTAAGATAGTTCACCAGTGCTTATTATTTAAGAGAAAGACAGCATGGGAGGTGAGGGGTATATCATGCATCCTGTTTTCACTCCCTTTGTGGAGCACCTACCCTGGAGGTCATGTATAATAACCAATAACAAAAAACAATAAAAAAACCCAAACATCCATGTGGAAGTGCCATCCCTGCCTGGAGATGAGTAGACTGCTCAAACAGATCCTGGGCAGGCATCTCAGCCCAGGCCTGTGCTGGGGAACCTGGTTCCTGGCTTTGGGTGCAATCAGGAAGCCAGCAAACTGACAGGAGAGTGCAGCCAGGGTTAACAGCACTGATGATCTTTTTGCAGCCAGGAGGCGGGTGGACACCGGCTCAGGGAGCCAGGCTAGGAGGCTGCCCAGCGCCAGCGCTGGCAAAGCTTGCAGCCCCGGGGGCTTTCCCCCGCGCCCCAGCCAGGGCGGGGCCTCAGGAGGGAGGGGGGCGGGGCGGCGCAGAGATGGGGCTTTGCTAATTGCCAAAGCAAAAAGTGAGCTGGCTGAGGACTCAGGAGGGAGGGGGGCGGGGGCGGGTCGAGGGCGGCGGGGAGAAGGCGCTTTGCTAATTGCCGAAGCTGGAAGTGAGCTCACAGAGGATGTGGCTGAGAGTCTGGGAGGAGGTGGAGGGGCTGGCTGAGGAGGGCCGGGCAGCGCCTTGGTGCTGTGCTGCGGCCCAGTCGGGACTGCAGGACCCACGAGACTCGCCGCCTGTGCGCTCTGGTGTGAGGCTCCGCTGTCCCGCTCCTGCTGCCTGATGCCCCTCCCCGCCCCAAGGCTTCTCCGGACCACCCTTTGCGCACAGGTAAAGTGACACCCCGCCGCGCCCTCACCTGGAGCAGAAAGCGCAGACCGACCTGGGGGCGGAGAGGGAGGTTGTGGAGGCCCTGCCTCCCGCTAACCCCAGGGCACCGGGACCACCCCGGACGCTGCGCCAAACCCGGTCCGCATGGGGTCGGCTGGGGACAGCGCCTTGCGAGGTGCCCCCCGCCAGCGGGCGCGCTAGCCCCCATCATTCCGCAGCCCCATGCGCCCGGGCTGAGGACCCCCTTCCCTCACCGGACGTGGCCCCGCTGCTTTTGTTCTGGCCTTGGGATCCCAGGTGGAAACTAGTCCCTCAGACCTCCCTGGCAGCAAGGAGGGCAGGGAGGGTCTTGGTTTTCTGCCCTGGCTCCTCCTCTCTCCCCATTCACATGCCTTCTGGCTTCCCTTTCCACTCCTCATTGTCAGTTTTCTTAAATGGTTTTCTTCTGCATGTTGACCCAAAGAGCTATTTCATGAATGAATATACACGAAACTGAGTTGGAGCCCACCTGTGAGAGCCCACCTGTAGAGGCCTTTCATTAGAATGGTCTCTGGTTCTAGCTTCAGTTCAGAATACTGCATGTACCTGAGGACCGAGTCCAGATGTTTCTTGCATCTCTGACTTGAATTTGAAATCCTCCTCAGACTTCAGCTTCCAGGATTTCTCCAGTCCTTGCTCTCCCACAGTCTTGGTGGGGATCCGCCATGAGTGTTGAACACAGGAATGAATGAATGATATATAGCCCAGATGGCTGGGGCTTTGTCTTGTTTTGCTGAGGTTGGAAAGTCTTGGGAGAGACCCCCTGTATGCAGATACAGAGCTGCATATAATTGCTTAGATAAACGTGTTCCCCACTATATTGCTTGGGCATTGAACATTTCGCCCTTAACCTGTGGCTTGAGCAGTTAGGAGGAGACAATCTGAAGGTGAATCAGAAGATGGCTGAATCCACATGGTGGTGGTCTGAGTTTGGGAGATTTTCCTGGAGATTCAAACGAAAGATCTAAATTCTTCCAGTGGGGAGTGGTGAACATTTTATCGATGGGAGATGGAAAATAAATGGTCTGGTTAACCTTTCCCTCCCCCTCAAAACCCATTATTTGAAAACACAAAAAGGGAAGTGAAGGGAGAAATCCTCCCACTCCCATTCCCACTCACCTCCATAGCCACCTCCTCTTCCAAGAACCTAGCAGACAAGGTGCCAAGAAGTGTTAGGTACCAGCAGTGGTCTCAGATCTCATTCAAGGATCATGGTGAAAGGCATTCAAAGAGATTGTGGGGGCACAGGGATCCAATTAAGGGGGACAAGTTTAAGGTTTGCCTGGTCCCCTAAAAACTAATGGCACTAGAGAAGATGAGCTTTGGGAACTATAGCTTAATGGATACAATGTGTAAAAAGCTTCAGTGAGTCATGGTGGGAAGAGGCCATGAGGGCAGCAAACACAGTCTTAGATGATGTTATTAATAGCACTACAGGCTCTAGATTTCCTGTGGTGGTGTTCTTGGCAAGACCAGCCCGGCCAAAGTGAATACTCTCAACCTGGAACAGAGGGTCTTGGAGATGCCAGCACGTGAGGTATGATGAGAGGGTAAAATGATAGGAGGTGTAATTTGAAAGGACTGACTCCTTGACTTTAAAAGGGAGAACCCAAATCTGTAGGTGAAATCTTTCTGGCTACAAAGAGGGCCAAGGCCTCCTAAGGCCAAGGTCTCCTTGTCACTTGCAAAGATGTCGAAGAACATATTCAGACTTTTCAAAGATGTCCTCATATCATAGGTTCCCACTCTGGAATTCTATCAATAAGGTGAGAGTTCCTCTAGTTGAAAAAGAGATCTAAAAAGACTTCCCTTTCTCATGTAATTTCTGTAACCTCCAGGACACACCCACCTCCCCCTTCCAGCTCTGTAATGAAGCCACAGCTGGTGCCAATTTGTGGAACTCCTTAAAGGCTATTCTCCCTTATATACCCCAGGATCAAGTTCCCATGCTCCCTCACCTGATTTCCTGCACTCACCTCCCACCTGGTGTGTTCACACCTGCAAGTGCCTTTTACCAACCCCTTTGTCAAAAGGCAGCCAGAGTGACCTTTCAAAGACCTATCAGTTCCTGGCATTTGTCTCCATAGAAATCTGCACTGATCTTCTAACAAATTCTCAGTCCTCCAAAGGCACCCATAATCCTCCCATCAGTCTCTTCATACCCCTCCAACTGACTGATGCCTGTTCTGCCCCATCTCTCTGCCCTTCAACCACACTGCCTCCTTCTTCCTGTGGAGACCTCTCATGGCACCTGCCTCCAAGCACAGGTGATTCCCATTGATGGTAAGACCCTCTTCTCTCCCCCATCTCCCCACTCCTGTTACTCCCACTTATTCGTGAGCTCACAAGCCCCATGGTACACACTCTCCATGCAGCCTGCTCTCTCTTTTCTAGCACTGGCCTCCGTTTCTAGCTGTGGTTGTGTCATGGATGTCCCTCCCCAGCCAGCCTCCAAGCTCTCCTTCCCTTTAGCTCCAACACCTGACACAGTGCCTGGCACGTAGTAAGCCCTGGCTAGCTTCTAAGAGCCTCACTGAGGGACTGAAAGCATTTTAAAAATGTCACCACGTAGGCTCCAAACTGTAGGCAGAAAAAGCTTTGCCTGGATTGTCATTTTAGAGACGTATTCGTCAAGTTGGATGTGTTCACTGACTTTACCTTGTAAAATTTAAAAAAAAAAAAAAAGGACCTCTGTATCGCTTCGCATCTAACGAAGGCGCATGTATACTACTAGACCAGGTTATGAGCTTAATGGAAGGAGACAAGATGTTTTCGCTAAGCAAATGTATAAGACTGTTGAGGTCAAGTGGGAGGAAACAGTCCATTTGTTGGAGCATTGCTATCTTACTCTATCTCAGCCACTCTTAAAAATCTGACACGGGGTGATTCAGAATTGTCTGTCAGAGATGAGTTAGATCTGGCTCATGTTCCTACAGACATGAAAACAGAAACGAAGAAGGAGGCTTTGAAAGCGTGTGTTGAGGAGGCGGTGTGGTTCACTGGGATGAGCTAAGTGCCCAGGGCCACCAGCAGACATGCGGGCCTGTGTCCTTCCTTTGTTCTGGGATCCCTCTTGCACCATGTGGTGAGGCTGGTGGCTGGGAGCAGCTCAGGACAGGACCCGGTGGCATCTTACCTCTCCCACCCTCCTGTGGGCTCCATTGGGCTCCAGTAGGTCCCAAGGGACAGCCTGCCTTCCTTGCAAAGCCCAGTAGCACTGGGAGCAGAAACTGGGACCAAAGAGTGAGCACTCTGTTTGAGAAGCTGGACCAGCCACCTCTTCTTCAGATGGAGGGGGAGCCCTGGCATGCTGACTCCTCCCTTCTCCCTTTCCCCTTTCCTCTCTTCCTCCCTCTTTCCTTCCCCTCTCTCCTTCCCTGGTGGTGCCCTTTCCCAATGCCCACTTCATCCCTTTTCCTTTCTACATACCTGTCTTCTAGAGTTTCCTCTCTTTCCTCCCCATTACTTCCCTTCACCTGAATCTCCTCTTTGGTCCCTTAGTCCCTGCTCTCTGCTCCTCCTCCCCTTCCCTGGCCCCTGTTCAGCTCCATACTGAATGCAGGCAGAGCTGGACTAACATGCTCACTTGCTAGCTCAGCCACCCTCCATAGAAGTCACTCTTCGGTGGCCACCTTCCTGACCCCCTGGTCGCTTCTCCACTTGTTCAGATATTGCTCTGAAGTCTGAGGAGGACAGAGCGGGGCTGCCACAGAAGCAGGCCAGAGGAGAAACCAAAACATGTGTCCACAATGTCCCCCAGCACTGCTGCTCTGAGAGCTTTCGGAGTCCTCAACAGGGTTAGGATTTAGGGGCTTCTTCAGAACCGGGAGTGAAAACAACCATAGGTCAAAAGAAAAGCTATGGCCCCCACACAAAAATAATAATCACAAATGAAAACTATGTTATCTCTGAGTCCCAATGTCGAAAAATTGCCTTGAATCTGTCACTAGAAAGCACCCAAGGCCTCACTCTCTGGGTTCTGGGTGCCCTGGGAATGGCAGGAGGCTCTGAAAAGCGCTTGGGGGTGCCAAACTATGGGGGCTAGCCTGCCCGCTGGCGGGGGGGGGCGGGGTTACCACCTATGGCACTGTCCTGGCCTGACCCCCTGCGGAAGGGGTGTGGCGCAGCGTCCAGGGTGGTCCTGGTGCCCTGGGGTTGGCGGGAGGCTGGGCCCCAACCACCCCACGCCCCGCCCTTGGACCCCGTTTTCTGCTTCAGGTGAGGGCGCGTCACGGTGTCACTTTACCTGTGAGCAGAGGGTCCTCCAGAGAAGCCATGGGGTGGGGAGGGGCAGCAGGCAGCGGGATCCGGAACGGGACACCGCGGCCTCCGCGGCCTCAGGGGCTAGGCTGCAGCGTGGGAGCGCAGGGGCAGCGAGTATGGTGGGTCCTGCAGTCTCGAATGGGCTGCAGCACAGCAGCCTGGCTCTGCGCGCCCCTCCTTCCCGCCTGGGTAATTAGCAAAGCCTGTTCTCCCGGCCGCCCAGACCCGACCCCGCCCCCCTCCCTCCTGAGTCCTCTGAGAGCTCACTTCCAGCTTTGGAAATTAGCAAGGACCCTTCACTGCGCCGGCCCCGCCCCCCTCACTCCTGAGGCCAGAGCCCAGTCTGGGGTGCGGGGCGAAGCCCTGACATGCTGCCACATTGCCAGCGCCAGCGCTGGGCAGCCTCCTAGCCTGGCTCCCTGAGCGGGTGTCCACGGGCAGCCTGGCTGCGAAAAGATCATCAGTCCTAAACGCCAGCTGCACTCTTGGGTCAGTTTGCTGGCTTCCAGATTGTGCCCAAAGACAGGAACCAGCTTCCCCAGCACAGGCCTGGGCTGAGATGCCTGCCTGGGATCTGTCTGAGCAGTCTCCTCGACTCCAGGCAGGGATGGCACTTCGACCTGGATGTTTGGGTTTTTTGTTTGTTTTTTTGGTCATTGGTTATTACATGACCTCCAGGGTAGGTGCTCCACAAAGGGAGTGAAAACAGGACGCCATATATAAGCATACAGCCATTCTAGAAAAATAGCTTGGGGTTCTCTCGGAAACGCGGCATTGGTCCTTGCACTATGGTTTAATAGAAAAGGGATTATGCACCAAGTTACTTAAATGAGCATAGGTTGAAATCGTTTACTGAGAGTAAATATTTTAAATAGTTATATTTTAAATAAATCTATCATCAATCATAAATCTATTACACGAAGATTACAGGCAATTTAAAAGCAAGAGCCCTCTCTTCAGGGTTTTAAATAATCCCTGTCTGTCTGGGCACATGAGAATGCAAAGATAGGAAATGGTTTGTAAAAGATCATATAATAGCTTTTACTAATTCTATTTATTTGACAGACAGAGATCACAAGTAGGCAGAGAGGCAGGCAGAGAGAAAGATGGGGAAGCAGGCTCCCCGCCAAGCAGAGAGCCTGATGAATGGCTTGATGCCAGGACCCTGATATCATGACCTGAGCCCAAGGCAGAGGCTTAACACACGGAGCCACCCAGGCGCCCCCAGATGAAATACATTTCTGACTTAGAAACTTCAGATAGAATTTTTTTGTCCATGATGACAAGTGAAGAAAATGTGTCATCCCTAAACCTAACCTTAACCCCTACCAACGCTGAAACCTAAGCTGACCTTAAAGCCCAAACTAGAACCCTGAATCCCAAACCTGGAATGGAACCCAAAGCCTGTACCTGAGCCCTGGATCCAAGCCCTGAACCACAAACCCAAACCCTAAACCAGACCTCCAAGTCATGAAACCTGAACCCAAATCTCAGCATGAAGTCAAACCCCAAATTTGACCTTGATTTTTATCCCATAAGCCCTGAGCCTTAAAGCCTAAATCATAAACTTAAATCCCTAAACTATAACTCTGATCCCTTGTTCTTCACTCTAAATCCTCACCCTAACAATAAACCCAAAGCCTGATCTAGAACTCTGACTAAAACCTGAACCTGAACCCAAATTCAAACCCTTCACCACACTTTGCTTATGCACTTGCCATTGATGGATATTTGCAGTTTCTACCTTTTGATTCTTGTGAACATTGTTTGGGTCGGGGGCTAGGGTTAGGGTCTTGGATTAGGGTAGGGTCCAAGCTTGAGACCAAGTTGAGGTCAGAGTGTGGGTCTGCATCAGGGCCATGTTCAGTGACACTGTTTGGGTCAAGGACTGTTGTAATTCCACATTGTTTCCAATTCATTGTTCCTTAGCTATTTGGAGGGAAGTTGGGGGGTATTGGGCTCCATGCAGCTTGAAGTTCCGGAATGAAATGGCGTCAGCTGGACCCTGGGAGGGAGCAGGACATTCCACTGAAGGGTGAGCTCCCACAGTCCTGCACTGCCTTCCACCGCCTGCAGAGGGCGCCAGACCCCAGCTCTGCCCTGATCCCAGGCTGCAAAGCCACAGCTTGGACCAGAGCCTTGCCTCTTCAGGACCCACTGTGGAGACTTCTGGAGAATGTGGGGCGCCTCCCACCCTGAGCGGACAAGCTGAAGAGGGTGTGGCTCTGCATCCACACTGACCGGACCCGTTGTGGAGGACGCGCCCACACTGGCAGCAGTCCAACCTCCTAAGGACCAGATGCTGGAGGAGATGAGGAGAAGCCACCTGATTGGACTGTCAAGGGGTTCGTGGTCTCAGGACCCCACAGAGAAAGGGCGCCCTGTGTAGACACTGGGGCTTCCGTCGTTTTGTGTGAGGAGACGTGGCCTCCTGCTGTGCTGTGCGCGGGGCTGTGGGGTCCCCCCTTTCTGGGCTCGGGTGCTCCTCGGTCCTCGTCTGTGTTTGTGTGCTCGCGGATTCGGTTCCTGGGGCTCCTCAGATGGTCTGCAGTCAGGGAGCGTCCGCCTGCTTCAGTGCTTGTGCTCTCCCCAACTCAGCCCTGCGGGGTCCTTCCTGTGTCCACAACCACTCCAGGCTTGTGCTGAGTCCGGAAATTCTGGAGCCAGAGTGAGGACTCTGTAGCCGGTTTTGGGGAGAGTAGGTATTTTCCCAGTGTGGGTTCTTCCCTGATACAGTGCCTCCCCATCTCAGTGTGTACCCCTCCCTGTCTGTCATCATTGTTGCAGGGCTGTCAAAGGACAGGTCTGTCACCTTCTTGGTTCAGGGGCCTCCCGGGTATCTTGCTGTCTTTTATGCAGGTGTAAATGAGATCGTTCTCCATAGTCTCTTTCTGATGGTTCCTTCGGAGCACGTAGGAGTGCCACTAATTTCTGCATATTGATTTTGTTCCTTGCAAGTTCTTGAATTTATTAGTTCGATTGGCCTTAAACTCAATCTGCCAGTTATTTGACCAGCAGCATGGGTTTAATTGGGAAGAGCAGAGAATGGCAGTCTGGGCTGAGCAAGCTAAGGTCCCATCACAGGCAAGTGCGAGAAACAAAGGAGAGGAACATTATTTCATGGAGGAGGAAGAAGTTGGGAAGGGTGCTTGAAGGAAAGACCCTTGGAGAAAGGCAGGGTGATGGAGAATTCTCACCAGCTGCACTGCAAAGCTCCTACAAAAAGTCAGGAGATGAACCTCCAGATTCCCTTTTGGGGCCTGGAATTGGTGAGTCTCTCCTGTGGGGGATAGCAATGTGGGGTCTGTAATGGGCACTGAGCACCAGGCGCCCCATTCCAGCCTCCCCTTCTGGCTTCCCCAGTCCACTTTACTGGGGCTTCCCTTCCTGCTTTGGACAGTTCTAACCAGCTTATGGTGGAACGTTGTGGAAAAACTGAAATTCCAAATCCACTGCTTCTACTGCACCTGAGATACAGGGGCCCATGATTTAATCCTCCCACGAGTCTCTTGCTAACATGTGTTCTCTCCATGTTGGGTGACCTGGATTTGGGAGGGCTTGGCCTCCATCCCAAAGTCTGATGTTCTCTCTGCTTCCGTGTCGTCGTGCTAACATGGATGTTTGGAGGAGTCATTTCCTCTGCGGTGATTTCAAAGTGCAGTCAGTTTGTTATAGCAGCACAAATACGTGCTGTCTCCACACTCAGATTCCCCAGCCGTCATTTCTTTACCATGTTTGCCACTTCACACGGGATGCTTCAGTGTGTTTGATCCCACACCAGGACAATGTCCTGCAGAACCACCACATAACCTGAAATGAGGACATCATTACAGAACCCATCCAAGGGTTAGTGTTAGGAACCAGGGACATGGCAGGACTGATCTGAAGACCCCATGGAGAGCTGTCTCGGTGGCTGAGTTGACAGTGGAGGTGAGGGTGAGTGTCTTGCTCTGGCTTTGTGTCCAGGAGTCAGCTCTGTGTGGGTGTGTCCTCAGCTAGGCATGCAGATTTCTGCTCCTCTGAATCCTTTCCGGAGTTCCAAATGGCACAGTTTCCTTCTGGGCGGCAGGCTGAGTCCTCTGGGATTGCCCATGTGTCCCCAAATTGTAGGGCACCTACTGCAAGGCCTTTGGGGTCAGAATCCTGAGAACTAAACCAAAGGTTATGGTTAGGGCCCACCACATGGCAGGCCCGATCTGCCAGCACTCTGTCCATCTTTCTGGGGGAGGGGGCAGTCGAGGGATTTGTTCAGGGTGAGTGTCAAGCTCCAGGTTTGCATCCAGTGGCCTGCTGAATATGGGGGTGTCCAGAGGTAGGAATGCAGATTTCAGTTCCTCTGAATCCTTTCTGGAGCTACAAATGGCATGGTTCCTTTCAGGGTGGCAGGGTGAGTCCTATGGTGTTCCTCACTGCCCCAATCTCTGAGGCTTTGGAGCCAGGCCGTCGGGGACAGACCTCTCAGGACAGAATCTAGGCTTAAGAGTTTGTGCCTATGGGCATGGCTGCACTGATCTGAAAGCACTGTGGTGAGGATCACAGGGGTCTGAGTTGAGAGCATGGTTCAGGATCAGTATCAAGGTCTGGGTTTGTGTCCAGGGGACCGCTGAATGTGGGGGTGGTCTCAGATGTCCAAGACGATTTCCCCTACTCTGAACCCTTTCCAGCATTCCAAATAGCCTGGTTTCCTTCTGGATGGCAAGCTGAAATCTCTGGGATTTCTCAGGTCTTGCCATTGCCCTTGCAAGGGCAAGATACTTTTTACAGTAAAAGAATTCACCAGATGAGCTGAACAGCAAAAAAGACACAGCTCAAGAGTTAATCAGTGAACAGGAATATCATGCCAAAAACTTCTTTGATAACACACTACAGAGCAAGGGAAGATAGGAGAGAAAGCTGAGATATAAAGGACAAACCCTCCAACTTTCCAACATCATTCCCTACTTGTTTATTTCCATTGCTGTCAGCTTCTTCCCAGTCAAAAATAAGTCACCTGAGCCAGCCTTTTTTTTTCCTGAGATTGGGGCACTGCAAAGCCCACCAGAGGGGCCAAGGGCACCCCTGTACCTGCTGAGCTGAGCCCATTTGTACCTCAACCGTGAGAAGGTACCAGCCTGTCCCCCTGGTGCTCCATGGTCTGTGGCAGTCCTTCCTTCTGGACCCTGCTTTGCTGCTCTTTTTTCGCTAACCCTGGTCTCAAACTAGGGATTGCTCCTGGAAGAGGAACTCAGGGAGATGAGGCTCAGGAGGGTCTCCCTGCCTGGAATCTCCATGTGAGGAGTGCGCAGCCAACAGATTTTGCCCAGGGACTTGCAAAATGCAGAGAGGCAGATTTCTTTTCTCTCTTTCTCTCTCTCTCTAGCCTCATACTAACCAGGAGTTCTTAGAACTTTCTTCAGTGACTTCTAGGTGTAGCTTGGCCACTTTTTCACAGAAAGGCCACTTGAGCATGATGAAACACACGTATAAGCAATTACTTTTAAAAAAATAAAAAGAATAAGCCAATGCACACAGACCTTTGACAGCAGCACAGGACGCTCAAGGGACCAGAGTCCCTACCTTGGGCAATAGTGGTAGAGGCCGGGTTCTGCCATGCAGGTATCTAGACCTTTGGCAGTTTCCACGATTGCAAATCCAGACATGCAGAATCCTGAGGGACAACCTACTAACTGCAAAAGAGCAAAAATTCATCAGGATTCAGAGAGTGGAAATCCATTTGTACTGGAAAAGAAAGAAGTAGGCTTGCTGTGAATCCAGCAGGGAGGACAGGCATAGATAAAGGCTGGTGTATGGGTCACGGAAACTATTGTTTCTCAAGGGTCCTGCTGTCTCTGTAAAATGCTATGAGGACTGTCTCTTGGGGAACTCCTGCTTTCCTACCAGTGACACCCCCAGATTCTGCTTTGCTAGTCCCATGGATTCCTGGGGATACCCAGTTGATAAGCTATGCTGTCCTCATGACAACACTTGCTAATGGACTGAATGTTTGTGTCTTGTCCCAATTCAGATGTTGAAGCCCTGACCCTCAAGGAGTGCCATCAGGAGGTATGGGCTTTGAGAGGTGGTGAGGTCATGAGATTGGAACACTTGTGAATGAGATAAAAGCACTTCTGAGAAACGACCTGAGAGATTGTTCTGCCAGCTGTCATCCATGCAAGTCTACAACAGAAATATGGGCATTTATAGATAATGAAGCAGTCTCTTGCTAGATATCAGATCTCCCAGGATCTTGCTTTTGGACTTCTCAGTCTCTAGAACTGCAAGGAATAGTACATGTTTTGCTGTTTCAGCCACCCAGTCTGTCATCATTTGTTGCAGCAACTTGAACTGAATAAAGCAGAGCCCAAGTCCTGGTTAATCCCTGCTTCTACTCATTTCCCCTCAGAAAGAGCTTCTAATCCAGAACTGACCTCTGCTTTCCATACACGTGCTTCAGACTCCTTCTGTGAGAGCCCAGACTTTGTAAAAGACTCCTCCCTCATGGCAACCAGCATTCTGTGACTCCTGAGGACTGTCCTCCCTGACTGTATTGAGTCAATCAAACTGATTTTGATTCTGGAGTCCCAGGATCAAGGACTGCATCAGGCTCCCAGCTTCATGGGGAGTCTGCTTCTCCCTCTGACCTTCTCCCCTCTCATGCTCTCTCTCTCACTCTCTCTCTCTCTCTCAAATAAATAAATAAAAATCTTTTAAAAATCTGATTTTAACAGACCATAAGCTTGTTCTTGCTGGTCTTTGGAAGATTAGGCATTAGCCCTTCGGAGAAAGTTCTGAATGGCTGCTTCATGAAGGGGTGAACTGTGTCCCCAAAGTCTCTTTTTGCTGCCTTCTAATCAGAGATGCTGAGACAAATCCTCCCAGGTGCTGGTTTTTCAAAGCACTTAATGCTTTGGCTTTGAAGTTCCTCACTTGACAGTTCTGCTTTAATCAGTTTGTGACAAAACAGCCAATTGGTGGTGGATGCAAAGTGCACTGATAAAGTTAAATGCCTAGAAGTAAAATGGCTAGTTGTGTAACTGCAACATATTTTGCATTTAAAAAAATTTTCAAACTATTTTCCAAAGTGGTTGTATCATGATATATGCCAACAACAGTTTAGATTTTTTGTTGCTTCTCAATCTAGCTCAGACCAAGTACAATTAGCCTTTATAATTTTAGCCATTCTAATAGATACGTAAGCATGTCTCATTATGATTTTAATTTGTATTTCTTTAATGTCTAAATTTTGAGAAATTTGTCATGTGCCTCTAAGCCATACATATACTTTTGGTGACATGTCTCTTCCATTATTTCCTTCACATGTAAAATTGGATACTCTGTTTGGTTATTAGTAAGGTTTTTTATTTTTATTCATTTTTTAATAATCAGAGTAGATATCCATTATCAGATATGTAATTTGGAAATCGCTTGTCCATCTTTACAGTTTCTCAATGGAGCTTTGATAGCTGTGTCTTTCAAGAAATATGCTACTTCTTTCCTGGTACACGGAGGTATGACTACAACATTATCAATGTTGACCTTTGCAAAGAAAATCATGGCTTAAGATATATGTAGTCTGCAGTTGTTGGGAGTGTTCACCATCCTTGCCTCTAACTCATCTCTCACTGCCCACACATTCAGATATGGGGGAATATTGATTGACAAAATATTAATTGCCAAATAACACTAGTTGGAGAATAAGAAAAATGCAGGTACCTGATTATATAATATTACATAAATAAAATATGTTTTTATAAGTGCTATTAGAAGTAAATTCCTCAATACTTGAATCACACAGAATGATGGAATCCTAGATTTTTTTTCTTGTATTTAGTAAGAAAATGATCATGCCTCAAGTATATTAAAATGGAATAGGGAAAATTAAAAATTGTTTTAAGATGATTTGCGTGTGTTGTGCGTATATGAGAGAGAAACTGAGAGAGAAAGAGAAAGAGAAAGAGAAAGGGAAAGACAGAGAGGTGGCTGCAGTGAATTGATGAGTTGGAGGAGAGATTTTAAAGTTTTGTCTTTTGCTTTCTACATTTCTTTTTCCTTAGTTCAAGAGAACAATCAGTAATATCTCAGAAGCCTGCTGGTAACATCAGCAGAAAGAATTAGAGGTTCCCAGAAAATTTAAGATGACATATAGTTTTCCTGACATAAGAAAATCATTTTTTGTCCCCAGCTATTTTCAATGATCTATACCCCACCTGTGTACTTGCCCAAGCATACTTCTTCCAAAACTTCCTGGGAGGTTCTTAAAAAGAAATGCAAAAACCTCACTCCTTAGGGATTTTGAGGGAACAAGGCAATGGGAAAACTAACAGTCACCACCAGACCAGGAAATAGCCTAAGCTATTGAGACAATAAATCAGTGGTAAAACTCCTAGTGCTATTTCAAAAACAATCAAGGCCTTTCATTCCTTGTCCCAGAAAATGAGCCCAAGACCCCATCTAGTTTATATCTGCTCTTGAAGCCTGCAGAGTCCCTTTCCCTTGTCCAACAGTTACCTCTGCTTTATTCTAACGTTGACGTTTCTGCCCTCGGTGGAATACAAGCTTCATTCAGGTGAACATGCAATACATATTGCACAAATACATATGTGGATGTGCATGCATCCACAACCTTATGACCAACCATACACGGGATAATAAAACTCTCCCTTCAGAGTATTCATCTTAAATACTAAATAAAAATCTCTCTCCTGTTCAAACAGTCAAGGCTTTGGAGCTTATTCCCTGTGATCTCCTTGTATGTTGTAAACAAAGATTCCTTTGTTTGACAACTCCACCTGTTTCTGTGATTCACCAAAGACTGACCTCAGTTAGTTCAGTTGCTGTAATGGCTTTCACTACTCTGATTCTACCTCTGCAAGTCTCCAAATTTAACTATTTTTTCTCCCAATTCCGCATGTTCTTGGCTTTAAACTGCAACTCTGAAGAGAAGATTTGCTTGTTTAAAAAAAAAAATCAAGAAAAGGGAGTTGTAGTCAACATTGTTACTTTGAACTTCCTGCCCTAAGGGGCTCTCCTGTTCTTTCTTCTTTGACTTCCTGGACTAAAACGACAGAAATTTGGCAATACATCACTCCCCAATCCAGATTACTGCCAGAACAGTTTATACTCTTAGAAAAATATTAGTTTAAAAGATCACATAATTAAATACTTAAGCATGTAGTGCAATATAGTGGTTTACAAGAAATATATTTTGGTCATCTGAATATTTGGTTTTCAACCATGGCTACTGACTCACAGCTCCTAAAACTCTTGGGATTTCCTGTGATAAGGGTGAGAGAGGTGTGTTTTGTTATGTTAATGAAGTGACCTTCAGACCTCACTCAAGGCAAGGGCTGTTTGCCTGAAGGACCAACCACTTGGTGAAAGCCTTCACAACTTTTTGCCCAACGTGCCTCCCCTTCCTCCCAATACAGGATTATCTGGGGAGGGAAGAGGATCTGGAGATTAGATCAGCAAATGACAATGATTTAGTCAGTCATGACTATGTCATGAAGCCTCCACAGAAAACCTGAAAGGACTGGGTTCAGAAAGCTTTTAGTTTGTTAAATGTATGAAAAGGCAGGAAGAGTGGCAGTCTTACAGAAGGTAATAGAAGCTCTGTGCCCATTCTCCATACCTTGCCCTGTGCACTTCTTTATCTATCTATTGATTTAAATCTTCTATTATATCTTTTAATAAGCTGGCAAACATAAAGTAAGTATTTTTCTGAGTTTTGTGAGTCCCTGTAGCAAATTAAAAGAACGTAAGAAGTAGGCCACTGGGACCTCCAACCTGTAGTTGCTCAGTCACAAGCACAGGTAATAACCTGGGGCCTACAGTGAGACTGGCATCTGAGGTGGGGTTGGAGATAGTCTTGGAGGACTGATCCATTAACTGATGAAATCTTACACTATGTTCAGGTAGATAGTGTCAGAATTTAGTTGAATTCTTGGAGATCCTGCTGTTGTCTGAAAATTATTTGGCATTGTTGGTATGATGTCCTAAAGCCCAAAAAGATATAGCTACCTCAAAATAAGAATACGGTTGACAGCTTATATATAATAAGTGAGTATTTCAGGGATTTAAAATATACCCAATAAATAATGTAAGGAAATAAGGAAAGATTTTGAAATAAAAACAAGAATAAGAACCTAGTGGTACTAATAGATTAAATATATGTAATCTAGTTGAATTAAGAATACAATGGATAGAATACGTAATGGATTCAATAGAGATAAGAAGTCACTTAAGGATATAGTCATCTGGATACCAGCAAAGCATTAAAATTATCAATATAAAAGAGGTGTAAGATGTAGGTGATGTGTGTGGAACAAAAGCTAGAGAAGAAATTAGATTTCCTTACTACTCATAGCCTGTTGACAAGTCCTTGAAGCTCCTCTGGGGACTCAGCTGCTTCCATGTGGACACATCCACTCAGGGCAAAAAGCATTCTTAGTCCACCCCCCAGGATACTGAAAATCTACTTTCACATGTAAAAATTACTTTGGAAACTTCTTTATCTCTACTCCCCACCCCTGCCCTCAAGATATACATTGGCAATCATCTCCCAAGCATATACCCACTGATATACATCAGAAGAGTCTCTTCCCTGAGTTTTTACTAAATAGTAAGAAATGACCTTTCCCTAACAATAGCTAGCCCCCTCAAGGTCCTGGAAACCTTGTTTATAAAATACCTTGGAGGCTTGTGCTATCCCTAACCTCCTCCCAAATTGAAAGTATATAATCAGCCACTCTTCATGACCCTCTCTCTCTACTCCAAATAAATAAATAAATATTTTTAAATAAAATAAATAAATGACTTTTTTTAAATGAAAGAAGAAAAAGGAAAGAAATATTTGAATATTAATGTACATCTACTTCTCAAGCATAAAATAGTCAAGACACTGGATTAAATCTTACATACAAGAAAAGAAAGAAAATATTCATAACTATAGTTGACTCTATGAATCCCAAACTAGGGCATACATACCAAAGACACACAAAAAAAATCACAAGTGTTAGAGAGAAAAAAAATAATTCATTAATAAAGAAACAAGAATCAGACTGACAGAAATTTTTTAAATAACATCAGATATAAAAAAAGAATGAAGTAATAGCTTTATTATCTTGAAAAAAAATCGCAAATGGAAACATTTAGATCCTTATAAAATGTCATTGGCATAGGAAGGCATAATAAAAAAAATATTTTCAGGAATACAGACCACAGATAATTTGCCTTAATTTGTGTAGGCAGCACTTAAATACTAATATTATTTTAACAGTTAAAATATACTCTATGACCTTTGAGGTTGGGGAAAAGAGGATGACCAAGTCATCTTGAAATAATTCAGTTTTATGAAAAAGGTAAAAAGATCAAAAAAAAGACTTGTAGAAAAGAGAGATAAAACATATGCATAATAAAAATAAATAAATAAATAAACAGCTGGAGTGCCTGGGTGACTTAGTTGGTTCAAGTGTCTGCCTTCAGCTCAGGTGATGATCCCAGGGTCCTGGTATTGAGCCCTGCATCAGGCTCCCTGCTCAGTGGAGAGTCTGCTTCTCCCTCCCATTGAGAAAAAAAAATTTGACTTATTTATTTGAGAGAGATAATCTTTAAATTTTACTTATTTATTTGAGAGAGAGTGAGAAAAGAAAAACATGCACACAGCAGAGGGAATAACAGAGGGAGAGGGAGAAGCACGCCACTGAGCAGGGAACCCCCTGCGGGGCTCTATCCCAGGACCCGGGTATTATGACCTGAGCTATAGGTAGACACTTAACTCAGGTACCCCAATAAATACAATCTTTTAAAAAAAATAAATAATAACAAAAATAAATAATATTTCAGGTAGTATGATTTTTTTACTGTAAGACTTGGTATAAAAACAGGATGACATACTTGTCTAATTATAGCAAAAGACTTTGATAAGTTTAGATGCAGTAGTACATAAAAATTTAACTTCTTTCATTAACTGATAATTTAATTAGATTAAATTAAGAGACATCAAAATTTAGAGAATCTAATAGTCCTGATCTATTAATAAATGTAGCCATCCTGACCCCAAAACAAGAGTCTTCAGTAAGTATATAAGCATAAGTTGAACATTTACACAAACAGGCCATTATTTAGGCCAGAACTATATGCCAATAAATTCCTAGAGTTAAATATCAGGCTATATTTTCCAAGAATAAGGCAATAAAATTAGAAAACAATGACCAAAATATTAAATTCATATAATTGGAAGTTAACTTCATACCTAAAAAGAAATAATACAGCTAATTCAGAAATGTTTAGAATTACAGTACTTTGGTAATATCAAGTCTCAAAATGAGTAACGGACAGGTGGGGCTAGCAAGAGACTCGTGGGAGAATTAAATCATGGGCCCCTGTATCTCAGGTGCAGTAGAAGCAGTGGATTTGGAATTTCAGTTTTTCCACAACGTTCCACTACAAGCTGGTTAGAACTGTGCAAAAGCAGGAAGGGAAGCCCCAGTAAAGTGGACTGGGGAAGCCAGAAGGGGAGGCTGGAAGGGGGCGCCTGGTGCTCAGTGCCCATTACAGACCCCACATTGCAATCCCCCACAGGAGAGACTCACCAATTTTAGGCCCCACAGGGGAAGCTGGAGGTTCATCTCCTGACTTGTTGTAGGAGCTTTGCAGCTCAGCTGGTGAGAATTCTCCATCACCCTGCCTTTCTCCAAGGGACTTTCCTTCAAGCACCCTTCCCAACTTCTTCCTCCTCCATGAAATAATGTTCCTCTCCTTTGTTTCTCGCACTTGCCTGTGATGGGACCTTAGCTTGCTCAGCCCAGACTGCCATTCTCTGCTCTTCCCAATTAAACCCATGCTGCTGGTCAAATAACTGGCAGATTGAGTTTAAGGCCAATCGAACTAATAAATTCAAGAACTTGCAAGGAACAAAATCAATATGCACAAATTAGTGGCACTCCTAGGTGCTCGGAAGGAACCATCAGAAAGAGACTGCTGAGAAAGATCTCATTTACACCTGCATTCAAGATAGCAAGATACCCGGGAGGCCCCTGAACCAAGAAAGTGACAGCCCTGCAACAATGACGACAGACAGGGAGGGGTACACACGGAGATGGGGAGGCACTGTGCTCAGGGAAGTACCCACACTGGGAAAATACCTACTCTCCCCAAAACCGGCTACAGAGTCCTCACTCTGGCTCCCGAATTTCCGGACTCGGAGCAAGCCTGGAGTGGGTGTGGACACGGGAAGGACCCCGCAGGGCTGAGGTGGGGAGAGCACAAGCACCTAAGAAGGCAGACGCTCCCTGACTGCAGACCATCTGAGGAGCCCAGGGAACCTAATCCGCGAGCACACAAACACAGACAAGGACCAAGGATCACCCGAGCCCAGAAAGTGGGGACCCCACAGCCCCGCGCACAGCACAGCAGGAGGCCACGTCTCCTCTCACAAAACGAAGGTAGACCCAGTGTCTACACAGGGCGCCCTTTCTCTGTGGGGTCCTGAGACCACGAACCCCTTGACAGTCCACTAAGGGACTTCTCCTCACCTCCTCCAGAGTCTGGTCCTTAGGAGGTTGGACTGCTGGCAGTGTGGGCGCGTCCTCCACAACGGGTCCGGTCAGTGTGGATGCAGAGCCACACCCTCTTCAGCTTGTCCTGTCAGGGTGGGAGGCGCCCCACATTCTCCAGAAGTCTCCACAGTGGGTCCTGAAGAGGCAGGGCTCAGGTCCCAGCTGTGGCTGTGCAGCCTGGGCACAGGGCGGGAGCTGGGGTCTGGCGCCCTCTGCAGGCGGTGCAAGGCAGTGCAGGACTGTGGGTGCTCACCCTTCAATGGAAGGTCCTGCTCCCTCCTGGGGTCCAGCTGAAGCCATTTCATTCTGGAAATTCAAGCTGCATGGAGCCCAATACCCCCCAACTTCCCCCCAAATAGCTAAGGAACAATGAATTGGAAACAATGTGGAATTACAACAGTCCTTGACCCAAACAGTGTCACTGAACATGGCCCTGATGCAGACCCACACTCTGACCTCAACTTGGTCTCAAGACTGGACCCTACCCTAATCCAAGACCCTAACCCTAGCCCCCAACCGAAACAATGTTCACAAGAATCAAAAGGTAGAAACTGCATATATCCATCAATGGCAAGTGCATAAGCAAAGTGTGGTGAAGCGTTTGAATTTGGGTTCAGGTTCAGGTTTTAGTCAGAGTTCTAGATCAGGCTTTGGGTTTAGTGTTACGGTGAGGATTTAGAGTGAAGGACAAGGGAACAGAGTTGTAGTTTAGGGCTTTAAGTTTATGATTTAGGCTTTAAGACTCAGGGCTTATGGGATAAAGTTCAAGGTCAAATTTGGGGTTTGACTTCATGCTGAGATTTGGGTTCAGGTTTCATGACTTGGAGGTCTGGTTCAAGGTTAGGGTTCGTGGTTCAGGGCTTGGATCCAGGGCTCAGGTACAGGCTTTGGGTTCCATTCCAGGTTTGGAATTCAGGGTTCTAGTTTGGGCTTTAAGGTCAGCTTAGGTTTCAGCATTGGTAGGGTTTAAGGTTAGGTTTAGGGATGACACATTTTCTTCACTTGTCATCATGGACAAAATAATTCTATCTGAAGTTTCTAAGTCAGAAATGTATTTCATCTGGGGGCGCCTGGGTGGCTCAGTTTGTTAAGCCTCTGCCTTGGGATCAGGTCATGATCTCAGGGTCCTGAGATCGAGCCCTTCATCAGGCTCTCTGCTTGGCGGGGAGCCTGCTTCCCCATCTTTCTCTCTGCCTGCCTCTCTGCCTACTTGTGATCTCTGTCTGTCAAATAAATAGAATTAGTAAAAGCTATTATATGATCTTTTACAAACCAGTTCCTATCTTTGCATTCTCATGTGCCAAGACAGACAGGGATTATTTAAAACCCTGAAGAGAGTGCTCTTGCTTTTAAATTGCCTGTATCCTTCATGTAATAGATTTATGATTGATGATAGATTTAGTTAAAATATAACTATTTAAAATATTTACTCTCAGTAAACGATTTCAACCTATGCTCATTTAAGTACCTTGGTGCATAATCCCTTTTCTATTAAACCATAGTGCAAGGACCAATGCCGCGTTTCCGAGAGAACCCCAAGCTATTTTTCTGGAATGTCCATATGCATATATATCAGGCGTCCTGTTTTCACTCCCTTTGTGGAGCACCTACCCTGGAGGTCATGTAATAACCAATGACCAAAAAAACAAACCCAAAACCCAAACATCCAGGTCGAAGTGCCATCCCTGCCTGGAGTCGTGGAGACTGCTCAGACAGATCCCAGGCAGGCATCTCAGCCCAGGCCTGTGCTGGGGAAGCTGGTTCCTGGCTTTGGGCGCAATCTGGAAGCCAGCAAACTGACCCAAGAGTGCAGCTGGCGTTTAGGACTGATGATCTTTTCGCAGCCAGGCTGCCCTTGGACACCCGCTCAGGGAGCCAGGCTAGGAGTCTGCCCAGCGCAGGCGCTGGCAATGGGGCAGCATGCTAGGGCATAGCCCTGCACCCCAGCCAGGGCTGAGGCCCCTGGAGTGAGGGGGCAGGGCCGGCGCAGAGAAGGGTCTTTGCTAATTTCCAAAGCTGGAAGTGAGCTCTCAGAGGACTCAGGAGGGAGGGGGGCGGGGGCGGGGCGGGGGCGGCCTGGAGAAGGGGCTTTGCTAATTGCCCAGGCGGGAAAGAGGGGCGCACAGCGCCAGGGTGCTGTGCTTCAGCCCTTTCGGGACTGCAGGACCCACCATACTCGCTGCCCCTGCGCTCCCACGCTCCAGCTTAGCCCCAGAGGCCGCGGTGTCCCGTTCTCATTCCTGCCGCCTGCTGCCCCTCCCTGCCCCATGGCTTCTCTGGAAGACCCTCTGCTCACAGGTAAAGTGACACCTCGACGCGCCCTCACCTGAAGCAGAAAACGCAGGACAGGAGCGGGGGGGGGGGGTGGAGTGGTCGGGGCCCAGGCTCCTGCCAACCCCAGGGCACCAGGACCACCCCGGACACCGCGCCACACCCCCTCTGCAGGGCGTCTGGCCAGGAAGGCGCCACAGGAGGTGCTCCCCCCC